>NW_010311379.1:14355-15747 GCF_000700745.2 Antrostomus carolinensis | reverse complement strand
CCGGTGTAAAAACTGAGGGGGGGAGAGTGTAATTTAAGGCAAAGATGCTCTTGCATCAGGAATTATGGGAGGAACATGAGTGAGGAAACAAGATTGTAGTGAGAAATACGATGTTATTACATTAACATCTGCTTTGAAGCACTGCCTCCGGGTTTGGTCACTTCATCCCTAAATGGGAAGGCACCCTTAGACATAAGTGAGTGGGAAATTAGAGATACATTTAAAGGCGCCTTTAAACAAAGAGGGTTTACAGTATTTAGCGGGGAGAGGTGGCAAGCGATGCCAGGGATAACGGAAGATGGAGTTCCCGTGGCTCCCAGCACCGGCCCGGTGTGGGCGTCGGCGGAGCCGGCCATGCACAGCCATGACAGCAGCAGTAGCCGTGGCACCAGGAGCGACGGGAGTGGAGGTGTGGAGGTGTGGAGGAATCCGGTCTCCTCCTGACCCAGCTACCTGAGAAGAAGACAGGCGAGCCTCAAGGCCACCGGCATAGCCCCTGGAGCACTTCTGCATCCTCCCCAGTTCTTTGAAGGGAAAATTACCGCACCAAATAGTCCCCAGAGCCCTGGGGCTGGACTGCTTCATCTGCAGGATACCCACGTCTGCATTAGATATCACAGAGCAAGCAGCACCTATTGCTGGGAGCGCTGTCTCCTCCACAAAGCCCAGCCCTGGCTGGGGAAGAGCTTCAGAAGTTGGGAAGTGCAAGTTTATTTCTCCTGTGTCGTAGGTCTGGGTCATTGCTAAGATTTAGAAATAGCTAGAGCACCAGAAACCTTAAGACCGTTCTGACCAAATAACACTGATTGAAAAGTCCAATAAACTGCCAACACAACAGAGTGAAGTCAAAGGTCTGAAACAGACTACCCTTTACATAGATTGTTCTTGATGTGTCTCTAACCATGCTGAAAGGAGAGACAACATAGCCTCCGAGACCTGTATCCATACATATAGTTCTTATGTTAATTGATGCTTACAAATGTCCTTTTCTCACTTTCATAAATGAAAGTTACTAAGGGAAGAACATTCCGACATAGGATCACAGAACGGTTTGGGTTGGAAAGGAGCTTTAAAGGCTATCTAATCCCAACCCCCCTGTAGTGAGCAGGGACATCTTCAACTAGATCAGGTTGCTCAGAGCCCCGTCCAGCCTGACCTTGAGTGTTTCCAGGGATGGTGTTTCTACCCACCTCTCTGGGCAACCCGTGCCAGTGTTTCACCACCCTCATTGTAAAAAATTTCTTCCTTACATCTGGTCTAAATCTACCCTCTTTTAGTTTAAAACCATTACCCCTTTTCCTATCACTATAGGCCCTGATAAAAAGTTTGTCCTCATTTTTCTTAGAGGACCCCTGTAAGTATTGAAATGCCTATTTGCTGCTGGAATGCTGT
>NW_010311379.1:0-14339 GCF_000700745.2 Antrostomus carolinensis | reverse complement strand
CAGGAATGCTGTATACTTCTTCATTCTAGTTTTAATAGGCTATTTTGATTAGCAATTATTTTAGTGCTGCTACGTGCTCAGGTGTTTCCCCCCCATGCTATTGACATACTGAAGCTAATCCAAGATGATCTGACTAGACAGTGCACTAATGAAAGTATAATACACGTTTCTTCTGAATTAAGGCCTCTCCTTGATTTTTATCTCCAAATATTTGTCGTATAAACTCTGTTGATTGAGACAAATCACTCTGTATAAAGCTTTAACTGAGCTCACTGTCATTTTTTCTCCAGAAAACAATACATCTTTTGGTATTTTGCTGATTTCAAATATGTACTTCCAAATAAAAATATTGAGAAGCGGCCCTTCGTCAGTAAGAATACTTTATCTAGAGATCAGCACTTGGTTACTTTTTTTTTTTAGCTTGGAGGTAATACACAGTCATTATTGACCAATGTTCATTCTCATGCTATGGAAAAGAAGTATCCAAACACTTTCCTGGTGATGCTGGATGTTTTATGACCAAAATTCTAGTGTTCACCTGCTGTTGGCTCACTTATCATCAGCATCCACCGTTTATTGTTCAATAACTAATATCCTTTGTGATATGGTACTTTAAAGTAACCAGTTGCAGCAAAGATACTACTGCCTGGGAGGAAAAGCCGGGTCATAAACCAAGCTTTTCATTAAATGTTTTCCATACTCGGAAAATATTTAAATGGCTTCTTTAATATAATAATATGATATAATTATGAAGATACAGTTAAGAGACCAGCCAGAAAGTCCTATTTATTGATCATATACTGCCAAGAACACAGTATATCCTCATAAGATTTTTGTTAACTCCTACAGAAAAGCTGTTGGCTGGGAGAAGGTGCTCTGTTTCACCCTTTTAGATAAAACAGGAGGATTCCTTCAGTTTCTGCATGCTTTCCTTTGCTATAAAATAAGAATGTTTTCAATGGAGCGTAATCCATGGGCAAGAGTTGTAAAGAGGCCGTCTCTTTAGTATTACCACCAGAGATGCTAAAGGAGTGCTGCTACACAATTCTGTCTCTAAGCATGTTATGTTGTCTTATTTCTAGAGCTCCCACACCAGTGTTATCTGAGGTTTGAGTTCAAAATCATATATTCACCTACTTATGGATGTTTTCTGTTGCTTTCAGTTGATTTCAGTTGATTAAATGAAATGGGGAAAGCTCTGGGGAAAGAAAGAGGAAAATGTTGAGACCCTGCTATTCATGGGTACAGTGTACCATGGAGGATGCTCTGGGTATTCATTAACTGAAGATCAGAGTATACACCATTTATATTCCTGTTGACGTATGTAAAACTGAGGTAAAAGGAATGTCACTTCAAACACACGCTGTTTGAGGATCCGTACTCAGTATGGTGTCTGATGTTTGAAATTATTGGAAACTAAATGAAAACCAGCACAGTGTGATTTTGAAAGGGCATGCCTTCCTCCTAGCCTGGCACCCAAATCTGCCCCACCTTCCTGACTCTGTATTTCTGCCTCCCACCTCCTGGTCCTGCCCTGGCACCGACTCATCAGGCAGATGGGCCTAGCAGGGTGGGTGGCACAAGCGTCGGGGCCACCGGTGACGCAGGAACAAGGCACTCATTCCTGTGCAGCTCCCCATGCCTGCACAATGCATGATGAAATGAAGGGGAAGCAGCCCAACCCTGGCCTCGTGTTCCTGATGAGTGTCCTCTTTCCAAGGCGTGAGCTGTGCCTAAGTGATGTGTCACCTACCTTATGGGCAAATTTCATTCTGTGCTATGGCATTTTGCATGCACACCTCTAACTGTAGATAGGAAGAGCAATGTTGCCGGTGTTTGGTACCAATGGCAAACCACCTGGCAAAGCTTCTCAGGTGATTTTTACCAATGCATTCCACCAGCTGGAAGAATTCCTGTTATGATTTTTGTCATCTCCGTTTGCTAATTTAATTAAAATATCTGCTGCAGAACCTGAAGTGAGATTATATTCCTGTTATGCCAGATGCTGTACAAAATTATGATGGATGATGGTTTCCACCATTTAGGCTGGTATTTAGACTGGTACTTGCTCCCCAGCAGCAGTAATGAATGTGATAGCCTGTGTTGTAAATAAACAGTGAAAAATTCTGTTCCCAATGTTGATAATGTTTCCTAAAAAAAAAAAAAAAAGTTTGCTAGCAACTTGCTTTCAAATCTTTCTTTGCCTTTCTGTTTAATTTTCAGACTGTCATATAATTTCGTCTGCACTAGTGAAATGAGCTGACATTATTATTTCAAAGCCCAGTCTTTAATTAAGAAGGACTTTCAAACACATAATCTCTCTAACTTCAGCCAGACCATTTTAAAATGATTAAGAGTTATAGGGGCATAGAATTCAATGGCAATATTTTGTTCAGAAATACAAATCTACTGAAGGAAATACATTTAAAGGAATAAAATCTATGGACTCTGAGGTCAGCAACTACCTGATAGTCCAATAGATTGTAATTTTGAAAATGAGATCATTGTTGAGCAATCTGTCTTCATAATTTTACAGCTTATCATCATCATCATTTTACATTTCATAATTACCTTTATTGCTTTTTGAAACCATGGAGAGAAAAAAATACACAAAAGGATCCTGACAGAATTTGGCTATGTAAACCAAACAGATGCCAAAGGCAAGGGGACAGAGTGGGCGTTACAAAGATGGGGAAAACATCACTTAATGATAGTTGCAAAATGCAGAGTCAGAAAATCAGGGAAGCAATGGTGCCTACTCCCCACGTTTTAGCGGCTTTTCCTTATCACTTGTTTGCTCTCCCACTGTCACTGTACACACCAATACTCTGGGTTCTGCTTTTCCCTCTCTCCATCATTCCAGCCTACTGTTTAGCCAAAAAAAAGGAGATCTGACAATAGTCACCTGATATTATGGCATAGTCCTTATACTGCAGCACAGAGAATGGTAACCTGTCAAGGGAATAAGGCTCTTCTCCAGAGAAGAAAAGAAAACTCTAAAGAGATTATGCACTGGGACTCAAAAAAGAAGTGGCCAACTAAATACATTCATGGCGTATACTCTCTGTAATCTGTTGAGGACTGGTAGAAAATATTTCAAAAAACAACTAGAAACTTGGTGGAAATTCCTTTTCTCTATTGCTTTGAGTTCAGAGCAAAAGGTGTCAATGAAAGATGCTGTTAAATGCCCCTAGGACATGAGTTTGAGGCTTGCAGATTTCTAGATATTTAAACGTCTATTATATGTGTTGCTTAAGCTCGATGCCCCACAGAGGGGTATCTAGTGCCATTTTAGATGCCCAGATGTGTCCCACCTGCTTCTCAGCAGCTGCTTCATTGGTGCTGGATGCTAGCTCCTTGTAGACATCTCAGGTTCCCTAAGGCACCTTAGGAGGCACTGGGCAAATGATTCATATCCTAAATACCCACTGACTACATCCTCAGCTTGATCAGCTATTCTGGCTGTAACTATAATCAGTGCTTAGACATTTACCATAATTACAAACACTTACCCATACACATTAAATTTGAGTCTTAATCTTGAAACTCGTCCCACATTCTGTCTTCCAAGATGTACCACATCTTTCCTGTATATTTCTATGGTAATTTGGCACATGAATTATTCAAAGAATCTGATACTGCCTTTCAGTCTTTAGCTTGGTCTCTGGGTTTAGTACCCTTATTATAGAGGGTCTACAGCTGTATGAAATAGGGGTCAGGTTTTTACCTTCTGCTACAACATGGGTAGACAGAGAAACAGTAGAAGCAGCCTTGGCTTCGGTCCTAAGAAACAATGACAATTAATACAGCAAACTGGGGGGATATCAGACATTAGGAGAATGAAGTGAGATTGAATTACACTCCAACTACAAACATAAGGCTTCATAAATGTCTCAGTTTAAAACCACCAACATTTTATGGTCGCTCTCTATTTAGGACATCCTTGAAAATAACACAGAAGCCCTCTTTCTCCTCTCCTTCCTCCAGACATATGCTTTAGCTTTAAATATTTTGAATACTGATATTTTTTCTGACTGGGTTCTTAAGATTATAGACAAAACCAAAAAAGTTTTGAGATAAACAGATGTCAGAACAGTTTACTACACCTCAAAGCTGTAGCTCATTTGTACTAATAGAAGAAACTGTTATTGCTCTGCAAAAAACGTAACTGTAAGTTAAAAAAAGAGAGAAAATACTTTTACCATTTAGTTTATTGCTTATGTTAAAATATACAGCTGTTACAACAATCATGGTATTTCACTGATTTCCTACAGAATATCTGCTGTGCAATTCCTTTCTTTCTTGCACATGTAGGGCCTGATTCATTTACCAACTGCATTTAGTGAAAAATTGACCACTTTTCAGTAGGCTGTGGGGCATCTGCTGGTTTCTTACTAGTTACATGCTTTCTGTAGCTGTTTGTTCTTTCAGTGTTTGTCACTCAGAAAATATGCAGCTGAGTGTAGGACAGAGTGACTTTTTTTAGAAGGCACTAAAAATTTGAACAACCTTCAAACCTAATAATAGTTTTACATACCTTTAACAGAAAAAGAAGACAAAATTACTGGAGTTTTTATTTGGCTGGTTGTTAATTTTTTTTAATGGAAGAGTTACGACTGCTTACTACAATTATTAATTTTTTTTTTTCTGATAAAATGTTCATAACAGTGAGGTAAAAAATAACTCCCTTATGAATAGTACAAAATTTGCCATGCAGTTTGCTGCTGAGCAGAGATCTCAACTTATCAGCATTGACAGTTTTAAAATTGGCCATGTGAAAGCATATAAACATAGCCAAAGAAAACTGAGAACCTACGCTGACATTTTTTGTTCAGCCCAAGGATGTAAGCATATGTTCTGTCTGTAAGCAGACCTACTCATTTCTTTGGAAACAAGCAAATGAAAGAGCATGCGGAATCTTAAGATTGTCAGGGAAAAGAAATTAAAAGAACAAAACATAAAACATTGTAACTCCTGCTGATATCTGGAGTTGAAGTACCCAGTGCAGTTCCTGACCTCCCTCTTCTTCTAACCCCCTTTTTGCAGTAGGAGCAGAAAAGATACGGAGCAAGGCAAAAAAGCTGTTCAGAGGTATGGAGCAGCCTCCTTGCACACAGGATCAAACAGGCAAAGATTCCACGGGTTTCAGTGGACACTAGTGAGGAATTCGGGATTGTATCTCCCGTATGTAGCCTTTGGCTCAGGGATACGTCCCTGTGGGCTAGAAAAATAATGTAAAAAATATTAATATAACCTTGCTCTCTCACCTACCGTTGGCCACAAGCTTAGGCAGACATTTGATCTCACCTGTAGTTGCATCCTGGTATTAAAAACATGACATACACCCTATGTAAATTTGCAAATCAGCACCACCTGCTTTGTGGAAAAATAAAAAAATTGCCTATGAAGAAAGTCTTTTCAGAAACAGGCAGCAACCTTTTGCAGGATAGTATGGACAAGGTCCTCTGTTTTAGTTGATTGCAACCAATTTTCAAATGCTTGTTGGCTTCACATAACAAACACAAGACTTCAATAAGGCGTGTGTGCTGGGACAAATGTTGTGGAAGATGAGTCACAGAATGGCAAGTCTATTTAAACCTGGGATCTGCCCAAGCCAGCTGTTAAAAAAAAAAAAAAAAAAAAAACCAGCAAAAAACCAAACAGAAAATAAGAAGTGGTGGGTGTTGAATAATATTAATGAGAAATACTATGATATGGCCTACAGTATTTTCTACAGTACATGTGAAGGCTTTGATCATTCCTGGTACAAGTCTACTGTAGATGTCCTGGAACAAAAGATCCCATGAGTTAAAACTAGTTTCACAGCTTTCCTGAACCAGTGGTAGGAGAATACATAGATCAAGGGATTGCAGGCAGAATTGAAGTAAGCAAACCAAATTAGGATGTCAAACAGAACTGGGGGGGTAATGAAATCCAGAAGACTGTCTACCATGGTGTCAACAGTAAAGGGCAACCAACATAGGAGATAGACTCCTACAGCTACCCCAAGAGTCTTTGCTGCTTTCCTTTCACTCTTGGATGCTCCTATATGTAGCTGGGACCCGAGACTCCTACTCATGTTGTTTATCAGCTTGGCTTGCTTGTTAGCCACAGTAAATATTTTCACATACAAAACTGTCATTACAAAACAAGGGAAGAAGAACACTGGGAAGTTCAACCACCCCCAGAGCTTGTTGAACAGCAGCTGACAGCTACCAACACAGGGCACGTCTTGCAAAAAATGGCCCAGACCTTCTGCGATTGCTTTAGTGTAGAGGAAGACAGAGGTATAAGCCATAGGCACTGCCCACCCCACCCCAATGTAAATGCAGACCACTCTTACAGTGAACTTGGTGGGGTAGAGCAAAGGGTCACAGATGGCACAGTACCGATCAATGGAAATAAAACACAGATGAAATATGGAGGTCAAGCAAAACAGTGTGTCCAGAAAGGTGTGCAGCCTACAGAAGTCATCTCCAAAATACCAGCAGCTCTCTACGGACCTGATGGTGCTAAAGGGCAGCACGGTCAGCCCCAGGAGGAGGTCAGCAAGGGCGAGGGAAAGAAGCAGGAGGTTGGTGGGGGTGTGCAGGGCTTTGAAATGGGAAATGACGATGATGACAAGCAGGTTCCCCAGGACTGTGGTCAGTGTGCCCAAGGCACAGGCCAGATAAATGGCCAGCTGGACCCCAAAGGGGTGCAAGGTCCGGTAGCAGGAGCCGTTTGCCTCATAGCACAAGGTGGTGAGCATCCTTTCCTCAGCACCGTGGCCCTGGGCTGAGCTCATGCCAGCCTCCCCAGGTCCCACTGCTTCCCCCGGCTCTGCCACAAGCCTGGAAAAGGATTCACTTTCCAACAGAGATGCCAAATAACTAACCTAAGAAAAAGGTGATTAAAAAGCAGGTTAGAAGGAGAGATGTCTTTTGTTCAAATACTTTTATTAAAGCCATCAGGCAGTTTCCATATTTCAAGTGAAAAAATGAGTCTGATTTTTCTGTTTTATATCTCTATTGAAATAAAGCAGCTCTGAATCAGTGTATTCAATTTCTGTGGCATCATTTTTTTATATTATATTTTGGTTTTCTTTCAGCCAATACTGCAAGTAGTGCAGGAAACGTAGCAAATCCAGAGGTGGATGGGCAAGCAGTCAATGCAGAAATGGTCTGTCTTAGAAGGAAAACCAGTGCTCAGTAATAGGCATTGCAAGCCAAAGCTCACTCTAGTGTAATGGTACTCTGGTTCTTGCAAATTTCCCTGGAAATAAAGTTCCAATTTAGTTATGGTTCTTTTTATTAAGTAGAAGTTGTGAAGTTATTATTCTAAACCAAATAATATCTGACTGCAAAATAAAACCCCTCAGGGCAAGTTGCTCATTTTACAGTGTTCTGGCTATGGGGATATATGGATATCCATTGTGTTGATGATGTAAATATTCAGCAAGGCAAACAGAAATATTGTTATACAAACTAAAGATTGCCCCTGCTATTTACTTTTGAAATTTGCTATTAAAGTTTTAAGTTATTTCATTTTTAATTTGAGCTGTAAGAAATATATGATATTAATGGATCATTCCAGTAGTCTTTTTAATAAATCAGGTAACTGAATGGTATGAATTTTAACAGTAAAACAACTACAGTTAAATACATTATATTTTTCTATATGTATTTTTGTTCTTGAAATGACTGGCATAATAGCTGGAAATTATTCCCACCTTTCCCATTCTTCCCAGCAGCAACAAAACATAATAGCAAATCTTTCTTAATTGTTTTTCCATAAACTTCTAAATCAAGAATACTTACAGTAAAATATCTCTTTTTGTAGAATGTACTGCAGTGCACTGAAAACCTTTTCTAAGTACATGTCTGCTGCCTGAGTGGAAAGCGTGAGCTGTTTTATAAACCAGATGGAGAGAGAGTCCCTACAGGTGATAATGCACCTTAGGGGCATAGAGAGACTTTTGTGTGTTTGGCAAAAATTGCCATTTTCTAAGAAGAAGTTTAAATGCCTATGTGCTCAGCTGCTGTTGAATCCCTGAAGATTTATATCAGACTTTGCTGTGAATTTGCTTTATTCAGGTTTTCCTGCAAGAAAATACAGCTAATGCCATCTCATCCTGGGGCATCAGTGACCCTCACCCCATGGAGGCCTCCCTTGCCTGCTCCTGAGCCTCGGTCTCCCCAAAACCATGTCTCACTCCAGAATGTGTTGTATCAGGTACCTCTGGATTTTCCTTGCTTCCCCCATAGCAGTCCTCATTTCTATCTGAGTCCCTTAAGGAGCTGGTATGAGCTTGCCCTGACCGAGCAGGAGATGACAGCAGGGAAGAAGAAGACAAACTCTGCAATTAGTTTTTCACAAGCTCTCCAATATGACCACTGTCCTCTGTCTTCCCTACTTTGCGTTTCTTCAGTTTAGAAGTTGCCTGCTGCCCAGGTCCCCTCCCCTCTCCTCCTTCTTGGTGTTTTTGAGGCACTCTGTGCCAAAGGCTGCTGACACCCAGCAGAGAGACTGATAGAATAAGGCTGAGGCAATTTTTATGCTGACTTTTTAATACGAGAAAGATAATCTTGTAATCAGTTTACATATCATTACATTTTACGACAGGACATAAGTACCAGCTATTACTATAGAGATTTTTAAACTCCTACAAGAGCAAGATTTTTAATTTTTTTTCAGTTTTGATTCAACAATAGTTTAAGGTGACATTTCCACACTAGTAAAAATCCCAGTGCAAAAGGTATATATTGGACATAGTTCTCTGAAACACTGTGCTTAGCTGGAGACTTGCTGTAAAACTTCAGAGATCTGTTTCTCCTATTCCTATTTCCACATTTTACTAAATGACAATTTATATTAAGATTGTCAGAGGCTTTTGGATAGCTCTAGATATTAACAATTGTTTTTTGTCCTTTGTGCTCTGACATTTTCATTAGTTTTCATTCCTCTTGTAGTATACGTGCAATAAAGTATCATTCTCATCCAAGTACTTTGTCATTCAAATTTCAAGTAAAATCACGTCCTTGTCAAAATACTTACCCTGTCTCCCTAACTAGCTATCATGATGCTTCTGAAGTGAGTATCACCACCCCTAAAGGGAACAACATGTAACAAAACACTCTCAGCTCACCCTTCCTGTACATGTTACTTGCTGGAATGACTTTGCATATTTTCCCCTCTCTTTTCATCTGGTCCTGGGAAAAGAGATCAGTTCATGACTAGGAGAAGGCTCAGATAGTGACAGTGTAGGTCTTTATACTTTGGAACAAAAAGAACTTTTTAACATGTATCAACTCAGAAAGTAAGAATGCTATCAATCATTACATGAAAAATGCCAATCATACTCAAGATGTTCTTTCTCTTTACCCTTCTGACTTCAGACAAAATTGCTGGATATAATCTCAGACTGAACTGAACTGTTAAATGTACCATCAGCAGGAGAATATAGAAGGAAAAGTGTACTGTCTGATATGATTTGATCCCCTGCAGTGAAGACATGCATAGCCAATATCTTTTTTATTGAAACTGCTTCACATAACCTCTAAGATCTAAGTTCCTCTAAGTAACCTCTGAGTTTGAGTTCCTTAAAATAGAACAAGGCAGCTGCAAAGAGTTATGGACTTTCTACGAGGGCCAACAACAGTGCCCCTTTGCTGTGAAAATTTTCCTTACAGCTTCCAAAAGAGTCAGTCTGGGATCCCTAAATAGAAAATAATAGTATGAGAAGGCTATAGGCTTACTTAGATGGCCTACATTAAGCTAGTGAACCTAAACCTCAAATCTTCTGTTGCATGTATCACAGTTGTATAGCCTATAGTGCAGCTTTTTGCTCTCCCTCCCAGTAGTGAGCAATGATCATCTCTGAAGAAGCTGATGTAAGATATATGAGTGTTTTATCATTACTGCAGAGTGGTGCCAATGTTTGTGGAGTACATACTCAGTCCAGCTTAAAATTCTGCTAGGTGTAGGGCACCCCACCTCTGTTCAGAAAGGGGTCTCCAGGGGGTTCATTTTTCTTACATAAATAGCAGCACTTGTCCTTCAGGTTTGTAATGATGGAAAACTCTTGTCCACGGCACTCACAAGAGGTTGTTCCACCTGCTGCATCCTGGTTTTATGTAACTTTTGCTTTTATGCTTTTCCTGCTCTTTGTTATGTTGTTCCGTGTTCTTTCCATTCAAGTGCTCATATAGAACACACCTATATGAGCAGTTTTAGAAGCAGGATCTCTGGAAGTTACCTGTGGCAGCTTAAACCATGTTAAAAGTGGAAGTGAAGATGGAGAGATAAGAACTTACTGGCATTGTCCAAATCTGTGGCATCTTTGCCTAAATTAATCAACTAAAGGATTAAAACAAAGGAGATTGTGGATTAGAGAAGGGGTGAAAAAGGATTATTTTAGTTCACAAAGTTAAGAAAAAAAAAAGAATTAATAAATTGAAATATTTTATCTGTTTTCTTTGCAATGAACAATTCATATGTTTGTTTTAGTCTAGGATTGTCTTAACCCAAAATAAAATGTTTTTCTTTCAGTTTATTGAACTCGTTATCCTTTTATTGTCTCCTTTTCTTTTCCACTTATGTCAAAATTGAAATTAAAAATATTAAAATAAAGTGAAAAATTCCAATATTTCATCATCTTCAAAGCATTCCCTGTCATCATTTTTTTCTGTCTGAATGTTTTTCTGAATGTGACCCCAAAGTGCAGTTTTTAGTGAATGTAGTGTTTAGTCATGTGGCAGAGGAATTGCAAATGATATGGCAGAAAAAGTCAAAATACACACGCAAAAAAAGTTGAATGTGACATAGTCTGTTTCAAGAGTTTTCTGAAGAAGAATTCATTAATAACAAGTGTTAAAGGTAATCTCAAGACTGCAAAAGAGGGTTGCAGGTACAACTGATACAGCTCTTCCCCAGAGCTCCCAAATCCCTTCGCTGTTGTTTGCACGGAGCAAAACACATGTCAGCTAGGAATACTCTAATCAAAACAAGCAATGTGTTAATAGGGACTGTTAATTCACATTTCAGAAGAAAAATTAGAAACTTAAGATATTATGAGCTGCTAAAAAGGGAAGGAAGAAATAAGGTGTTGTACTGCACAGCACTGTCAGAACAAAATTAATTAAGAGTTAATACTGAAATACAAACGACTGAGTAGTCCAGCCTGTGCAAAGCATCAAATGGCCTTCGACCATCAGGATGTGGCCCATGCAAAGCTGCCTTTTTATACTGGGCAAGTTTTTAGTGGCACAAACTGGGCAGAGGTGGCCCAAATCCCCTAGGCACGGGCAGCTCCTGCCACCCTGGGTAGTGCAAGGAGCAGGGAAGCACACAGCAGGTGAAAGCAGACCTCCTCATTGTCTGTCTTCTTCTGGTTGGAGGTACCTGCACAGCACTGACCTGCAGACAGACCGCTGATCCCAGACCAGGCAGATACCACTCGCTTCCTGCAATTTCCACCAAAGGAAGCAGAAATGGCCAATATAATTGCTCAAAATTTCTTCCTTGCTTGGCTGATGTGAGGCCTGCAACCGTAGAGGGGATGTTCTAGTCAAGGGCTGCTCCATGTATGTTCAAACCCCGTAGAACATTTTCTTCCTGTCTGACTTAGCAATGTTGCACTGCTGGTAGAGTTACTTGAATGAGATACTGATTCCTGCTAAATGGTCACAATGAGGAATAAAAATAACTTTTCTGCCCATAAAAATATTAGGAAAGCCAGAAGCGCTGGAATGTTCTGCTTCCCCAAACAGGAGCACACTCCTTTTGTACTCATACAACAGAGCAGCTGCAGGGCAACACCCGACCATTACTTTGTCCTTCTGACCTTGGGGAAGGGGCACAGTGCAGTAACCACTGGGAAGACAGAACTGAAGCTTTGCCCATGAGACCTTTGACAAATATGATATGGGGGGGGGAGGGAGAGAGGTATTTATATTTGATTTACTCCTTTTTTAAAAATCCTACTTTTCATTCCTCTGAGGAAATGTACCCACATTCATAGATGACTATTCTGATGATAACTGGTTTTCATAAGAGGTGCAGAGCAACACATGAAGAGAGAAGCAGTTGTTTAAAAGCTAGACCATCATACCCTGAATCAACCCACATTTAAATATTTTTCAGTTACAGAATGAAATATTGTATTTACAAAAGCAGACTGAGGTTGGTTTAGCAGTGCTTTAAGACTGTGTCTGGAGTCCTGTGAGTAGATAAAGACGATGGAGTGTTTTCAGCTGGAAAAAGTGTTTTGACTCCATTCTGTTCCCCTTGTCAGGATGACTAGGGTGCTAATTTTCAGACAACGATATCTAAATAATTACCTCATGTGGCTTAAACTTGAGTGTTCACTCTGGCTGTTGGGCACAATGGCTCTTCAGCGTTATGACCATGTAGCTTGTGTTTCTGCGCGTACCACAGAGAATCTGGATAGTGTACCCTGGCTGGGTTGTCAGTGTGCTGGGTCATTTCCTAGCATCTGGACACCCCATTTCCTAGGATATTGTGTTATCTTGCTGAATGGAAGTCCACCTATAGGTTACCTGTTTTTTGATTTGACAGTATAAGCATATACTTAAAGATAAAAGAACACATAAATATTTGCGAAGTTTTCTGAAAGCAATTCCAGGAATTGCTAATTAATTTGTAAAGAATGTGACTAGTTAACCAAGTTTTTACAGGAAGACAATAGATTACACTGAAAATAGCGGAGTCTGAATATTGCACCTGCAGCGACCATTTTCAAAGTTTTTTTGAAACAAATGATAAAACAAACAAACCATAAATGATATACAGGCAGAGCTGAAATAATCCATCCAGAAGGTGACGTTGCACAAGCCCTTAGGTGCTGAGAAGTTAATGAAAAGATCAGCTATTTTAAGAAAGGCAGCCAAGAACAACAACAAAACCAAACAATCAATCAACCAAAAACCCCCCCAAATTTTCATGATTACATGTGGGATTTCCATTACTTTGTTCTGGTTTTGAAGGAATACTAATTCTTGTGACACATGGAAATTTTTAGTAATGTTTTCTTCCTACAGAAAATATTTGGACTTGTATCTCTACCATCACCAGGCCTGGAAAAGAGGAAGCAAAGGGAGAAGCCAATACTCTTCAGCATTTGTTAAGTATGAGAGAAACACAGAAACTGCTGCAGGGAATAGGTGCCATATATTCTCCAACAATGTTATTATTTAATCCTGAGAAAACCGTGTGAGAGGTGAATAAGAATAAAATTGACTAGCTATCTAAGAAAATCACTTCTTTCATAGGGGTGGCCATTTTGGTGTTGCAATGCAATGGGTCAAAGATGGTATAATTACAATCAAGAGGGAGAAATCAAATAGGAAGTTGAGGTCATCATGAGATGTGTGGAGTTTGCAGGAGAGAGCCCCAAGGTGCCAGCACAAGTTGATGGAGCTGGCTGTGCTCTGGGGCATAACATGACACTGAGAAAAAATCAGTTTTGCCCATGGAGCAGACCAGGAACTTGGTGGCAGAGTGGATTGCTGGAGATGACAGATGGAAGCAGTCACACACATATTTCCCCCTGTTTTGGACAGGGTGCTTCCACCTGTGTGTGTGCGCAGCACAGGGGCAAAGCCCACATCTTGCACTTCTAGACCTTAAGTTGTTAACTGTATCTTGCATTTCTAGGCCCTAAAATCTAAACAAAATCAAAGTAATGCTACATCAGCTGTGAGCTCCAGAGGCTGGATGAAGTCATGATTTGGCAGCATGAAGTATTCACCAAAGTATTGCAACACAGCCCGTCCTGGGGAAGAAAAACAGATAAAATTGTTTAAACATTGAAGAACAAAACCTGCAGGGAAAAGGTTTTGGAAAAAAGTAAGTTATTGAGCACACAATACCTTCTTTGGGTCAAATATTGCCTCTTGTGATTTATTTAAAATGCATCTTTGTAACTTCAAATACCTTTAAACCAGCATGATTACAGTGTTACATTGGGTCTAGAGACAAATGTGACAGTTGCAAGTGCTGTGACTGTCACTTCTGTCACTTGGCATCTGAGCTGAAGGACAAGGAGACAAAACTTGGCTCTTAGCTCCACTGATGTCAGGTACTTGCAGTGGTAGCATACTTCAGTCACGCACAGGCTCTGAAATTGAAGTGTCTGAGAGCAGGATCCCAAGTGCAGGATCAAGCTTGGAAGTCTGGTATGCTGCCTGGTATGATAATGCTGATGCAGGCTGGTGGCACAGGCCAGTCGACCCCCTCCTAGCTGGCCTCGTGTCGTGGTTTAACGTGGCAGGCCACTAGAAACCACACAGCTGGTCATTTGCCCGGCCCCCCCAGGGATTGGGGAGAGAATTGGAGGG
>NW_010311378.1:4549-13874 GCF_000700745.2 Antrostomus carolinensis | reverse complement strand
TTCTAATGGTTACCTTTATGGGACAAAAGCCAGCACCCCATCTCCTACAGCACTGTGATGGAGCAAGACTGAATTTGCAGGGGACGAGTTAGCTGATGCAAATTCCAGACAAAACATTTCACCACACTGAAAGTCAATGGTACTGCCCCACTGAGACGATGCGATCAGTTCCGTCCGTATAGATAGAATTTTGAAATGCAAACGAGTATGCACGTGCTTTTGCTTTTTTTCTTTTTCAGGTCAATTTGTACAACTCTATATGTAAATCCCAGCTACATAAAGAAAAAAGGTCCTGAGATTATTTTATTAAGTCAGCAGTATTGCTTGCATACAAGACAGACTGCAAATTATACAAGGTCAGTATTTTTTCTCTGTACATTCAATGCAGTGATAATTAGTACTGATTAATACAACTAATGAAAAAACAATTACTACCAAAATGTTTCTTTTAAAGAGGTTAAAACAGATATAGATAGATTGCATAGTCTTTCTTGTCCATTCCATTGTACTTTCTATTACACCTATTATTGAAAATTGGTGATTTTTGAAAGTCATCATGATAGATCTGCAGCCCAAGCTCTTTCTCAGACTTGTTTAACTTATTATTTCAGCACAAAACCAGTAAAGAAACAGGAAGCTTCTGAACTGGTTTAATAAGAAAAAAACATAAGCATGTTGCCTGAAGGTAATTTAGGCGAATATGTGTCCACTTTAAAAAACTGATCCTGTTTCTCTGAAAATACTTTGAGTCTGATCTTTCAACAAGCAGAAACACTAGGTTTGATAATATTATAGACTTATCAAAATTTTAGTCATTCTCTTGCATTTGAACACGTATAGAATCAATTCTCTGTGAAATACAACTCCTTCACTTTCTTACACATTATTTGCCAGCTTTAGGCATCAAAGCCCTCCTCACTGAAATACATCTGCAGAAAGGCATCACTCCATTAAGGTGTGTCCCACAACCTCCTCTGATTCCACCTGTTTTTCTTAGTCAAGCACAGGTGATCTAATCCCTTTTCCCTATTCCTTCTAAACATTTTTCCCTTCTCTTTCTTACACTCCCCTTCTGTTTCGCAGGTGCTGACTACTTTTTTCTCCAGTTAACTGGTTAACACACCAACTCACGGGAAAATAGTTCTCCCAATCTTCTTTTTCTTTTAAGACTCTTGCTTAAACACAAATGCAGAGAAAAGTCGTTGCATGCTGAAGCTAGCCTATTTTTCCAACTATATAAATAACAATATAATGAAGAAAGATAATTCTGCACAAACCTCACCTCATTAACAATCAGCATTTTTCTCTTTGTAGTCAGCCCCTCTGGTAGTGAGCCAGAAAGCAAAACTGAGGATACAACAATTTATTCTGTGGAGTTAAAAAGACTGAGAATTCATGTTCTCCTTTTTCCCTTTCGTATCTGCTTGGCATTCTTCTACCTGAGAGATCAATACTGCAGCTGTGATGACAATGAATACCGCAAGTTCTCAGGGGCTTGTAGTTATCCAGGTAGGAAACAAGGAGAAAGCTTTGCAAACTCTACCAGAAATCTCAGATGATCTAGGTAGAGGTGGAGGAAAAAATGGTCTTTTTATCATGTCCAGAATATGCAAAATATCAAAAACATGATGGGGGAAGTAAATTTACTGTTGCTTTGATCAGTCTCCTGAGATGAGATGTGTGCATCAATGGCAAGTGGCAGAGCAACAAAGTGTTCCCTAAACATAAAGCATAGATGAGCCACCCGCAAAACAGAAGACAAAGAATGAAGCTGTCCACAGAGACTAGCTAATGACAAAAAAACCCAAACCAAAACAAAACAAAAAAACCCCAAGCCCCACACAAAAATCAACCACAAATATCTCCATCTCAGTGCACAGTGTTTAGGGATGAATTTTCTACTGGCAATAGAGGCATGAATGGTGCAGCCTCAGCTGAACTGGAGACTGGAGCAGTGTTTGGGCAATGTTTATAAAATCTATTTCAAATACTAGAATTTATTAAACCAAGCACGTTTCAGCATTCTGATCTGTTGGGATTTCTGATGGGGTTTTTTTGCAGAATTTTCACAGAATTGGAGGAGTTTCTGCCCTCTTTGTAGTCAAAAACATTCCAAATCTGTATCTTAAACTTCCTTTTCAATCTTGTGGAAAAATGTCCACAATTGTTTACAGAAGTAGCATACTCAGTTCCAGTCCAAGTAGTGCAGATATTGGTGTAGATCCCACAGGGAACTTTGAATCAGTCAGAAACCTCAGTCAGAAGCAGGAAGACTACAGAATGTGGAAAAAGGGTCTGGCCACTTGAGAGGAATAGAGGGACATTGTCAGAGTATGTAGGGATGCAACGAGGAAGGCCAAGGCCTGCTTGGAATTAAATCTAGCAAGGGATGTCAAGGTCAATAAGAAGGGCTTCTTCAAGTAACTCAGCAGCAAAAGGAAGACTAGAGAAAATGTGGGGCCACTGATGACTGAGGTGGGTGCCCTGGTGACGGAGGACGCAGAGAAGGCAGAGTTACTAGAATTTGTGAAACCAAGTGTGTGTTCCAGCATTCTGATCTGTTGGGATTTCTGATGTTTCCTTTTTGTCAACATTTCACAGATAAGGATGAGATTCTGCCCTCCTTGTAGTCAAAACCACTCCAAACCTGCATTTTAAGCTTCCTTTTCAATATTGTGGAAAAATTTCTGCAATTGTTTACAGAAGTAATACTCTCAATTCTAACATGCTCAATTCTAATCTAAGTACTTAAGATGACAGTGTGTAAATCCCATAGGAATTCTGAATCACAAAGATGCCTCTTTCCAGGAAGGTAGCTTCAACTTTTTCCCTATAAAGCTCCTGGCAGCTCAGCTCCAGGCTGATCTTGGGTTTGAAAACCCAGTATGTTCAGCATGGTTTTGTAAACACACAGAATAATGTAGGTTGGAAGAAACCTCTGCAGCGTCCAGTCATTCCCTCAGTCAAAGCAGTCCAACTGGATAGGGTCCTGTCCCGTGAAGTTTTCAACAGTTTCAAGGATATTTAGGCTAGCTCTCTGAGCAGCCTTTTCCAAGTCTGAATACCCTAAAGGTGAAAGCGTCTTCCCTAGGATCTAATCCAAATTTCCCATGTTCTGACTTGTACCCACCACTTTGCATCTTATCACCGTGCTCCTCTATGAAATATTTTCCCCCATTTTCTCTAAGAGTCCTCCCCCACACTGAGTAGTTCCAAAGAACAATCCAATGTCCCTTCCCCTAGAAAGGGAGAAGGATGTACCTGTCTCCCCACCCCTCCTTTTTCTTGAGGTGTGTCAGGCCACTAATCACCCTGTTGTCCCTGTGTTCCTCCGCTGGACTCACTCTACTAGGCAATGTCTTTCTGTTACTGGGCAGTCCAATATTGGACACATTGTTCCAGGTATGATCTCAGAAGTGTAAAGAGATGGGAAGGATCCTCCACCAACTGACTGTGCTCTTGCCAATGCAGCCCGAGATGCATTTGGAGTTCTTTGCAGCAAAGGCACACTGCTGGCACACATTTGACTTCTTGTTCACCTAGCCCCCCCAAAATTGCTTTTTCTGCAGTGTTCTTTCTACCCAGTCATCCCCCGGCCTGCCCTGTGGTGTGGGCTTGTTCCTTTCTTCCCAGATGTACGAGTTTTCCCTTGCTTTTGTTGAACAATTTTTCTGGCCTGTCCATGTCCCCCTGAAGTCAGGCTCTTCCCTCCAGTGTATCACCTCTCTCTCCAGTTTGGAAGCATCAGCAAACATGCTGAGAGTGTGCTCTGTCCTATCATTCACGTTGTTAATAAGGAAATTAAACTGTAGTGGCCGCAGTACTAATGCCTGAGAAATACCACTAGTAACGAGCTGCTAGCAGGACTTCTTACCACATAACCATTTGAGCCTGGCAGTCCTCACCACTGACATTATTATCTACTTACCCAGTGCATATCTTCCAAATTTTAAGAGTCCTAAAGAGTCTGTAGGATGACTTTATGAAGGCCTTGCTCCAGTTTAGGTATACAGCTTGCACTGCCCTCCCACATCTATCTAGATAGTTATCTCATCACAGAAGTCAGTTAGAGTGATCAGGTCTGATTTGCCCTTGTTGTATTCACGCTGGCTGTTCCCAGACACCTCCTTATCTTTTGTGTACCTCAAAATGTCTACCAGGAGGATTTATTCCATCACCTTCTCATTTCCTGAGGTGAGATTGTAGTTCCTCAGCTCCTCCTTCCTGCCCTTCTTGAAGAGGGGTGTGTCATTTGCCTTTTTCCAGGCATGAGGACCTCTTGTGGTCACCATTTTCAAAGACAAAAGAGAATGAACTTGCAGGGGCATCCAGCAGTCCTTTCAACACCACTCTTGACTGTTTCCCATCTAGTCTCATGAACTTTCATGTTGGGGCCTTAGTTATTCTGAGAGAGCTCGAGCCTTAGCATAACAGAAGCAAGCGGAAAGCTAGAGATAGCAAGTAGAATAACAGAAGCAAGCGGAAAGCAAGAGATAGTAAGTAGAATAACAAGAAGAGCGATGTGTAAATATGACTTAAGGCTTAACCTATCATATAATTGCACGATGTACAAGCTTAACCAATTATATAGTTGCTCTATGCGTGTGTACAGCAGTAATCTACCAATTGAATTATAGCCTTTGTCTCAAGACAGTATTTAAGACGCAGCCTTAGTGTAATAAAGTTGGATTTGAACTTACATCTCATAGATGAGTCCGTGTTCATTTCTCGCTCGCCTGAATGCCCGTGGCACTTTCATATGTACAATTGACCTGAGTGCTCTGTGTCTTCTTATCCTGCTTGTGTTGCTTCACTCGCAAATATTCTGCTAACAGGCTTAAGGAAATGGGGACTCCAAAGGCAGACCTTATCAGTGAAATGTAAGAAGTCTGCTGCCTGATGACTAGTGGACTTAGATTTTTTTCTTAGCCTTCCTAATTCCATCCCTGCATGGTCTGTATTCCCTTCTGGTTTTTATGTCCCTCTTTCTACCTTCTGTGCACTTCCTTTCTTGTCTGAGCCAAGGGAGTCAAGAGTCAGCGCAAGGGCTCCCACATTCCTTTCTGAAGCCAAACAGCCGCCCACACATATTGAAAGCAATACAGAGATTTGGCTGACCTACATACCACTCTAGTAGTAAGACGGTTTTGGATATTCTCGTTCTACGAGCCAACTCACTGTAGTAGCTGACACCATAGGCTGCAGGGCATCCACACCCCAAGTCTGACTCCAGTAGCTGGTACCAGTCTTCACTCATAGACACACAGCCAGACCAGAATTGGGGTTGTTGAAGTTACATCAAAATAAGCAGAGAGAAAATAAAAGCACAAGTCATATTTCACTTTAAAGAACACTCCATCTGGCAAGCCAGAAAAAGAATTAGACAGAAAGTATCCGGTCCAATGAGTTCAGAAACAATCCCCTCCCATAGCTTGCTTTCTGCCTACATGAGAAAGGAATAAATTAGAAAAAAACCACTGCTGCTAGCTGGCAATGTTTCTGTTTATCATTTCTCTTTTAAAGCAAGCAAGTTACTAGCTAGTTTGGGACAGAGATCTTTGTTCTGAGAGGGAAAAAAGTCAGATCAAGTCTGGACTTGAATCGTGTCTCTCCCATCAGTAGGAAGGACACTTCCAGGAGACACAGCTCCTCCCCTCCAATCATAAGGTACTAACTGGTTTCTCCAGTCATTATTGAGAGTGGGGGTTTTTGGAGAGGGGTAGTTCCAGACTATCACTTTTGCTTTGATGGAGAGGAAAACCAATCTGTTTTTTCCCAAGCCAAAGACTTTATATAGTTACAGACATAGAGGTATAATGATGGGGGAGGATAAGAATTTTATAATCCTCTTTTGTAATATTCCTACACTGAGACAGCTTTAATTGTTTGTTTGCAAAGACAGAGTGACAACAACTATAATTTCTTCTAATATACCAAGTAAAAAAGGCCAGATATTTTATGGATTTCACAGCAAAGGATTGCCAAAAGAGCAAAGATCTTTCTGAAAGGCATTGCACTTCATTCATAAATTGCATTGAATTTTTAATTAGGGAAACACTTATGTTCTGTGCAGCTATAAGGAATCCCTCATCTGGATGGAGAAAAACCAGTCGCCTGCTTCCTAAGGAACCACTTGTCAATGCATCTGATCAGGCTTTGCTTGACTTCCTGATTCCTCAAGCTGTAGATGATGGCGTTGAGCATGGGGGTGACAATGATGTAAGACAGGGAAACCATTTTCTTCATGCTGGATGAGAGGCTGGACTTGAGTCGCAGGTGAATGATGCCAGTTGTGCTGTAGAAAAGAGTCACTACCACCAGGTGAGCTGCACAGGTGGAAAAGGCCCGCCTCTGGCCCACAGCCGAGGGTATCTGAAGAACAGCATGGACAATGCGAAGGTAAGAGAGGGCTATCAGAGAAAAGGGAATCAACACTACTATTACAATAGCAATAAAAATCAGTAGTTCAAACAAGGCTGTGTCTGCACACACCAGCTTCAACACAGGAAGAACATCACAAAAGAAATGATCAACCATGTTTCTCCCCCAGAAGGGCAGGGTAAGTAACCATGTGGTGAAGCCCAGTCACAGGGACACCAGACAGCCAAGACCCAATAGCCATCTTGAAGCAGCGATCCCCATTCATCATGGTGGCACAATGCAATGGGTGGCATATTGCCACTTGCCGGTCATAAGCCATTGCATCTAAGGGGAAACTCTCAGAGGTGACAAAAAGAATAACGCAGTTGAGCTGCAGGGCGCAAGCTGTGAAGGAAATGATTTTTCTCTCCACCAGCAGAATCACGAGCATCTTGGGGACAATGGTCAGGCTGTAGCAGATCTCTGTCAAGGCAAGATTCTTTAGGAAGTAGTACATGGGCGTGTGTAGGAGAGGATCCGTCGTTGTGATCACAACAATCAGAGAGTTCCCTATCAAGATGGTCAGGAATGTGATGGAAATCAGTGTGAAAAATAGGAACTGCATCTTACCTTGGAAGGCAAACCCTAAAAGTAAGAAGTGAGTAGTGATGATTTCGTTTCCTGACTTCATTTCCTCAACAGATCCCAGCCTAAAAATGGAAAAAAACCCCACACTACAAAAACATTAGTAGCCTGGGACAGACTTGTGGTCTCAGAAATAGCTGCAGCTCCAAGTAAAATGGGTTTTAAAACATGAGGTGAAACTTGGATTGGATATGACAGTGACTCCAATGTAAAAAATCTCAGCTGAGGAGCCTGTACAAGACCATCTTTAATAATCACAGGATAGGATTCACCTTCTCTAAGTTCGGTGAACAGAAGATAGACATACAAATTTCAAATAACCATTCAGTGTTCATTTTATACAGAAAGAAATTGATAGCTCCAAAGGGCAGGTCACCTTAGCGTAAGAGCGGTGTCTATGATGAGATGGAAGAATGTAACTTTGGATGGGCTGCATATCACTCAGTTAACTTCAGCATCCAAATGTCTATAGACATCTAAATGTGAGCCAATCATCTCAGAATCAGTTTGTGTTTAATAATGAGAAATATAGCACAAGATAGAAGCACAGTTTCTTTCCTTCTGAGGTGGATGTCCACGGTTGCTAGGATTGCTAGTATCATTAAAAATGAAGTGAGTATACAATGACCAAATTTTTGGATAGATGGAATTAGGTGAAATTCATTTAAATCTTGGTGCTCTAAGCTATGTGATATGGAGACCGTGTAGCTTTCCACCTCCTGGTTTGACTCGAGCAGAAGTGATCTACCTACATTATTTTCATCGCTAACCCTGCAGATGTACAATCCAAACCTAAACAAGTGGAAATTAATAAAAATGTTCATGCACTTACATTTGTTTCATCAAATCACATAAAAGCTGTATTCTGGGTTTTACTTTAAAATAAGCTCTGGAGAGTAGAAAGATGGTCACTACACAAACAGCTGCCCACGAGTGTTTGCCAGCATCTACACTTTGCTGCCATTTTCTGGGAATTTATCATCTCATCAGCTCTGCTAAGGGATTTAGTAGTCTGGGAAACTTCCTGGATTGTTTCAGCCAAAATATACTTGGCTGATTTTGGAAAGGTACATAAAGAGAATAACATGCTTTACACATAGAATCATACTTTTTTCCTGTATTAACACCATCGGGATTGAGGTAATATGGCCCACAAGATCCGGAGTTTAGTTTTCTTCTAAGAGAACTAAGGATTAACATTTTCTCTTCAGGATCCATGTTCAGGAGACGAGAATGTACATATATGTGTAACAAAAATTCCAAGATGAAAGAGATAATGAGGAGATGAGAAGGCTAGGAAGAGGTAGAGAGACAGACAGTGGGATTCATTTCTTCAGCATATTTATCAGCAATATACTGGCAGCTACAGTTGCCAGAGTTTTCCATAGACAATAGAAACATAGAAGTGTACTGTCAGTATAATTAATGTTTCTCCATCATAGACCTCTAAAATAATACAAATCGCTGATGCCACAGAGTTTCTTATTTCTCCTGGATGAGTAAGTGAGCAATTCAAACTTAAAAATCTGCATTACTGGTGCCTAAGGGTAGGTGGGATACATTCCTCTTGCATATCATAATAGCAGCTCCAGGCTCCTATTAGAAAAACAAACAGTGGAAACACACTTATGTTTTGATTTTGCCTTAGGAACTAACTAAGAATGAGGAATAGAAATAGAAATATTACCTTATGCTACTAAATCTGGTGGGATTTTCTCTCTCTTTTCAGTAGGGGCAATAATTCCAAAGGCAGAGAGGAAGAGAAATTAGGAATAGAGAGAAAAAGGGGAAAAAAAATCCCTTTGCTTTCCTCTGTGAGAGACAGCACCTCCTCTCTGATTTATAGGCTCCTACAGATAATAGGTGGAGGTATTTGAATATTCATGTGCTCCCAGTAGGATCAGGTCTCCAGACAGCAGCTTTTTATTACTGTTAAATCATAGGTTAAACGATCTTGTTTTATCCATGCTCTATGTAAATATGCAGCACGTTTTAGGACATGCTAGCAGTCTAAGTACAGTATAAGCAAAGTTTCCTTCCATATCTTCATAGTTATATGAGTAACTGATTTAATTGTTAACAGTGATAATAGGATATTCTCTTATTCTTTTTCTTATCTAGTTTACTAACATTAGGGGGAAAAAAAAAAAAGAATTTGGCATATGTTGGTTTCCAGTAGCTCAAGAAAATTCCAAGAGGTCATTAAAAATACTTGAGTAACAATGGTGTTATGAATATAGAATCATAGAATCAGAGATTGTTTCGGGTTGGAAGGGACCTTAAAGCTCATCCAGTTCCAACCCCCCTGCCATCAGCAGGG
>NW_010311378.1:0-4496 GCF_000700745.2 Antrostomus carolinensis | reverse complement strand
CCCCTCCGGGGGGGGCCCAGCCACAACTTTCTTGGGCAACCTGGGCCAGTGTCTCACCGCCCTCACAGCAAAGAATTTTTTCCTCAGATCTCAGCTAAACCTACCCTCTTCCATTTTAAAGCCATTTCCCCTTGTTTTGTCATTAGCTGCCCTTATGAAAAGTCCTTCCCCAGCTTTCTTGTAGACCCCTTCAGGTACTGGAAGGCTGCTATAAGATCACCCCGGAGCCTTCTCTTCTCCAGGCTGAACAGCCCCAACTCCCTCAGCCTGTCCTCATAGGAGAGGTGCTCCAGCCCTCGGATCATCCTGGTGGCCCTTCTCTGGACTTGTTCTAACTGGTCCATGTCTTTCTTGTGTTGGGGGCTCCAGAACTGGACGCAGTACTCCAAGCGCGGCCTTACGAGAGCGGAGTAGAGGGGGAGAATAACCTCCCTCAACCTACAGTTGGCCTTCTGGGCTGCAAGCGCACATTGCCGGCTCATGTTGAGTTTCTCGTCCACTGCCACTCCCAAGTCCTTCTCTTCAGAGCTGGCCTCAAGCCATTCATCGCCCAGCCTGTATTTGTGCTTGGGGTTGCCCTGACCCAGATGCAGGACCTTGCATTTGGCTTTGTTAAACTTCATGAGGTTAGCACAGGCCCACCTCTCAAGCCTGTGAAGGTCCCTCTGGATGGCATCCCACCCCTCCAGCGTGTAATACACATCTTTCTCTGTGTCATGGAATTAAGTTGTCTACCAATCTGATCTACATTCCTAAGATCTAAATGCTGTAGTAACCTCTTTCTTATCTCAGAGGCATAACCCTTAGTAAGGCCTGGATGTATATTGTCTCTACTGATTGTAAAGGCAGACTCAGATTTAGATTCCTACCTTTAGGATGATGTATTTAGTACTAACAGAACCCCATAACTAAGTTCCCTTCACCAATATTTACCAATCTCTTTCTCACCTGTTTGGAGCATCACTCTTCAGCCTAGTACGAATGTTTATGATGCTTTAGATGAAATTACACATGAAGGCACGTCTTTCTTTTGACTGCAAATGAAGTCTTCTTATGAAAACAGCTAAAGCAAATACCTTAACCTCAGACTTTACCTGTGCTGCAGTCTAAAGCTGAAACTCTTACATTACTTAGAGAATTACAGTAGTGAAAGAACTTGCTACAGAATCACCCCAGCAGTAACAGCTTCAAATTCTATAGCCCGAGGCCAGGAACTACCTAGGATAACAGGGAGGGACTTCACCTCGTTAAACAGGATCAGCAGAACAAGTGTTGCAAAGAGTCAATCGCATTGCTTTTCTCTCTGGCAATTTTCTTGTTTGAAGCTTCAGTAACTCACTGGCCCTTCACAGCTAACCTAAGAAGCTGATGCTCTTTGGATCCTGTAGGAAGGGACAACAGCCTTGTGCTAGAAGTGATGAGCAACCCATTGAGTGAGTTTTAATTCTTGATGTTGTTACCCTTTTACTATTGTTATGTTTCTTACTGAACTAATAAAATCATTCCACCTTTGAAGGTATTCTCATGTTAAAATACTTAACAAGTAGCCACTTATATTTTATTTTATTGTTGACTTTGTAGTTATTACAGAGAGAAACAGGAATTTCAAAGGAATGATTTATCTCATCCCTGAGCTAAATTCCAAGAAAATGTCTCCACTAGTTACAGATTAACCCTTACTAGGTAAGAGGTGGATCTCTGCATTCTGGATTTTCAAAGTCACATAATGTGGCTGTTTAAATATTAAATTAGAGAGTTTGCATTATTATTTCTCTCTGAATGCCTTCTTCTTGGAGGAAAGGCTGATTTTTTTTTTTTTTAATGAGTAGCAAAATCACCAAGAAAGTCTGGAGTTGTAAAGAGGGAAATAAGTATATTATGATAAATAAATTAGAAAAAATGTGAGCAAATGAGGTAACTATTTGCTTGTCTCCTTCTCTCTAAATGATGTTAGAAAAACTAAGTAATTTATCCCAGCTTTATTTTCCAGATAAATATTTAGGTCATTAATTGATACTAAACTGGGAGGAGCTGTGGACTCCGTCAAGGGTAGAGAGCTCTTACAGAGAGATCTGGATAGATTAGCGAGCTGGGCAATCACCAGTCATATGAAATTTAACAAAAGCGAGTTCAGGATTCTCCACCTGGGATGGGGTAATTCTGGTTATACGTGCAAACTAGAGATGAGAGGCTGGAGAGCAGCCCCACGGAAAGAGATCTGAGGGGCTGGGTTGATGGCAAGTTGGGCATGAGTCAACAGTGTGTCCTGGCAGCCAAAAGGGACAAATGTGGTCTGGAGTGCATCAAGCACAGCATAGCTAGCTGGTTGAAGAAGGTGATTGTAATACTCTACACTGTATTGGTGTGACCCTACCTTGAGTACTGTGTGCAGTTTTGGATGCCTCAATATAAAAAGGACATCAGACTATTAGAGTGTGTCCAGAGGGGGGGTGACCAAGATGGAGAAAGGTCTTGAGGGCAGGATTTACAAGAAACGTAATCTTGACTTGTTCAGCTTGGAGAAGGCTGAGGGGTGACCTCATTGCAGTCTACAGCTTCCTCAAGGGGGCAGCAGAGGAGGAGATTGTGTTATCCTCTCTCTGGTGACCAGTGATTAGGATGTGAAGGATGTGAAGAAATGGAATGAAGCTTTGTCAACACAAGTTCAGACTGGACATTGGGAAAAGGTTCTTCACTGAGAGGGTGATTGGTCACTGAAACAGGCTCCCCAGGGAAGCGACAACAAGACTGCCAGAGTTCAAGGAGCATCTAGACAATGCTCTTAGTTATATGGCTTAGTTTGAAGTAGTTCTGCAAGGAGCAGGGAGTTAGACTTGATGATACTTACGGATCCTTTCCAACTTGAGATATTAATAGAATAGGTCTCTTCCAACCTTAAAGATTATCTAGTTTCAACCCCCCCACCATCAGCAGGGACACCTGCCACTAGACCAGGTTGCTCAAAGCCTCATCCAACCTGGCCTTCAGCACTTCCAGGGAGGAGCAGCCACAGTGTCTCTGGGCAACCTGGACCAGTGTCTCAACACCCTCACAGAAAAGAATTTCTTCCTCATATCTTGTCTAAATCACCCCTCTGCCAGTTTAAAGCCATTATCCCTTGTTCTATCACTACCTGCTCTTGTAAAAAGTCCTTCCCCAGACTTTCTTGTAGGCCCCCCTCAGGTACTGGAAGGCTGCTAGAAGGTCTCCCCGGAGCCTTCTCTTCTCCCGGCTAGACACCCCCAACTGTCTCAGCCTGTCCCCATAGCAGAGGTGCTCCAGTCTTTTGATCATCCTCATGGCCTCCTCTGGACTCACTCCAGCAGATCCATGTCCTTCTTATGTTGGAGGCCCCAAAACTGGAATCATATTCTATGATACTATGACTCATTTCCAGAATTAACCTATCTCTGCTTCTTTGAAGGCCTTTTTAAATTATTTTGAAAATTACTTTCCTTAAAGGGAAAAAATACACAGAAGATATTCTAACAATGATAAAAATACAAAGAGAAAATTAAAGCATTAACGCTGAGCTCAAGAAATGTTTTAATTTTACCAAATATCCTTTCTCCACTATTTTGTTTTTATTGTACTGGTTGGTTAAATCTGATCTAGCTGAATCAGAACTTCCCAATACCCCTTGCTGTACTTTTTTATTCATGAGGCAAAAAACCCCAAAAACCAAAAAACAAACCCTAATCATCTGCATATAGAGAGTTAATGGCATGAAGTTCAATAAGGCCGGGTACTGCACTTCAGTTACAACAACCCCATGCAACGCTACAGGCCTGGGGAAGAGTGGCTGGAGAGCTGCCTGGCAGAGAAGGACCTTGGAGTATTGGTCGATAGCTGGCTGAACATGAGCCAGCAGTGTGCCCAGGTGGCCAAGAAGGCCAACAGCACGCTGGCTTGTATCAAAAATAGCGTGGCCAGCAGGACTAGATCCTCCCCCTGTACTTGGCACTGGTGAGGCCACACCTTGAGTCCTGTGTTCAGTTTTGGGCCTCTCACTACAGAAAAGTTGTTGAGGTGCTGCAGCAGGTCTAAAGAAGGACAACAAAGCTGGTGAAGGGCCGGGAGAACAGGTCTTACAAGGAATGACTGGGGAAGCTGGGTTTGTTTAGCCTGGAGAAAAGGAGGCTGAGGTGAGACCTTCTCACGCTCTACAACTACCTGAAAGGAGGGTGTAGAGAGCTGGGAGTTGGTCTCTTCTCCCAGGTAACAAGTGATAGAATGAGAGGAAATGACCTCAAGTTGCTCTAGGGGAGGTTTAGATTGGATATGAGGAAAAACTTCTTCACCAAAAGGGGAGGCAAGCATTGGAACAGGCTGCCCAGGGAGGTGGTGGAATCACCTTCCCTGGTGGTATTTAAAAGATGGGCAGATGAGGTGTGTGGAGACATGGTTGAGAGGTGGAATTCAGCAGCTTGGGTCTGAATTATGTGCATGGCATTTGGGCTTTGACTACTAGAAGCCTTATTTCTCTCCTCCAATGA
>NW_010311377.1:0-310 GCF_000700745.2 Antrostomus carolinensis | reverse complement strand
ACCTGATCCCTGGCCACTCAGGCAGTTTCTCTGTATTCCTCTCAGGATACCTGTCCTTCCTCCTACCTTTGTAGGCTTCCTTTTTGAGCTTAAGTTTGTTCAGGATCTTCCTGTCCATCCATGCAGGCCTCCTGCTGTTTTTGCCTGGCTTCCTCTTTGTTGGGATGCATTGTTCCTGAGCTTGGAGGAGGAGATCCTTGAGTATAAGCCTGGGGTCCTGAGCCCCTCTTCCCTCCAGGAATTCATCCCATGGTACCTGACCAAGCAGGTCCCTGAAGAGGTCAAAGTATGATCTCTTGAAGTCCAGGGC
>NW_010311376.1:39468-61595 GCF_000700745.2 Antrostomus carolinensis | reverse complement strand
CCCTTCGGATCTAGTTTAAAGCCCTCCAAATAACACAAAAATAATTTCATAAAATCCATCACTCTTCTACTTCACTGGCAGGTCTCCAGTCTTCCAGTTTTCAAAAAAACTTTCTTACACAATCCTTTATTGTCAGTCTAAACCCTACAGATTAGTGGACTGTGAATATGAAATATAATCAGCAAACTCTACATATGAAATGATTACAAATATGTTGAATTGAATGTCAAAAGAAATGGCCTGGTTTCTGCAGTAGTCGTGTCATTCCATTACACAGATTTATTAGAACACACAAACATTCCTAACCTTCTGTTATCTTCTTTTAGAAGAAAATAAAGCTAGAAATTTCAATTATTTTAGTAAAGTGGTGTTGAATCTATGATTAGGCCAAACAATACGGGTCCAGCTTGCTTCAGAGAATGCAAAGCTTAAATTTAATGTGTCTGAATTGGAGAAGAAAAAAATATGAATAGCCTTACAATTCTTGTAATTTCTGCTTTTCTCCTGGCTGTGTTGGCTTGACTTATTTTCTTGACAAAACAGTCAACAATTTTTTAGAATTTCCCAGTGTACTTTTTACCTCTTTTTGGATCATTATTTTTCAACATCATTTAAAATTTCAACATTTATAAAGGTGATTAAAAGCAACTACATTTAAACAATTAGAAAGTTCACACTCTTTTGCTCCCTCTCTACTATAATAACAAAGATAAGGATCAAAAAGTAATTTGTTGTTTTTCCATTGAACAATTGCCCTGTTTCTGCAAAATAATATTGCATTACACTCTGATTATTTTTTTTGGGGGGGGGCAGGGGAGTTGTTTTTTTTTCCAGATTAAAAGTGCAAGGAATATAATATAACTTCTACATATTTGTGCTGTATCTTTTTCCATCTTCAGGTAGATTGCTAGCAATGGGCTAACTGACTGAGTGTCAATGAATTTGACAAGATCTTCCATAAGTGTTCATTTCCACAGCCATTTATAAGGTTTCCACATCAATTATACTCAACGGCATCTAATACCAGACAAGCAGCACCAGGCTTTTAACAGACACATGTTCTGTGTACACAGTGCACTGAATCATGCCAAGAAGTCTTTGTCAGCTCCCTGCCACACACATTGAAGTTCCTGCTACTTTTCAGTGACCTGTGGCTAAACAATTTTTTCAGTAACTTAATCTATACAATACTTTTAAGAACTGGCATACTCTTCTCAAAAAAGATGCTCTTCAGTCAGAGCAATAATATAGCTTTTCCATCAGTGTCTAGGTACAATGTGTGGACAAATTCTGCTGTACTAAGTAAAAGGTGGGGAGGTATTGAGAGAAAATCAGAGAAATTCTTTGTAGAGTTGGGAAAAAATATTATTTAAGTTCAAATAAGGCGAAGAAAAATAACATTAGAGCTATTGTGACCAACTGAACTGGGCCTCTCAATGGTATCAGATTCTGTACATGGATATGCTTTTTCATATTATTCCTTTCATTTTGAAATATTCCTAGTCACTATATTCCTGGTCTGTAGGCACCTGCCTCTGAAATACACAGAGATGCATTTTACAATCTAATAGTGTATATTAAGAAAGGAGGACAATCCTACATTTTTTATTGTATATCTATTCTATTGGAAACCCATTGTGTTTTGGACTGTTTGAAATAAAATGGACAAACAATGGGAAAGGGATCACTGGGGCTGGGGCTGAGGACTAGAGTTAATTTTAAATATCTTTTCTATATTTAGATTCTTTCTTTAATACTTTAATACTTGAGGATACTATAAGCTTGAAATAATAGTTCTTTCTTAATTTAGCTACATAATAATAATACAGATATGACACTGAAAGTTAAAACCAAAGCTTTTCATTTGCTTGCAGTGTGGACATACCCTCTGGGGCAGAGTAAAATACCTTGAAAGAAGATTAAATACTCCCTTCCTGTCAGAAGTTGCTATTAATTCTTAAAGTAACAGGTATTTTGAGAGGAGGTATGAAAAACCAAGTGGAAAAGTCCTTGCAGATACTACAGCTTAAAAAAAAAAAAAAAAAAAAAAAAGGGAAATTACATTGTTTTGTGTTCCTTCTGGATTTGTTCCATTTAAAGAATAAAATTGATCATGAAACAAAGGCCCTGAAATAGATTCTAGAATAACACTGTTTCTGTCCTGGGGTGCTGAAATAGCCCAACAACATGCATATAGTCTTCTGCACTATTTAGATTATTAATAGAAAAAGATATTATTTATTTTTCATTTGCAAACTTTAACTTAGTCTGTGAAATATGCCACAATGAAGAAGCCTGTTCTCAAATAAAACTTTGCTTTTGAATGTGTCATTTGACCAAGATGACTCTAAAGTGCTATTGCAATATCTAGGCGAGTTCTTTTTGTGATATCCAGTCCTGTGATGTGTTCTAGCTTTTCCTTCCCAAGTTGGTTTGAGTTTGCTGTCAACTAATTTACACAGGTCTTTTGATGATACTCTCTGTTAGACTTTTGATTCTCCTGAGATAAACATACTTTCTCATAATCACTTTCTCTTTGGAAATGAAAAAATAAAATAATCTTCTACATTACTAATTATTTTCATTATAATATTTTTTTTTCTACAATGTAAAAAAATTTCCTGTTTTTAGGGTATGGAGGTGGGGGGCGAGCGGAGGAGGGGGATTGCATACATTTATTTTTGAAGTCTTAATTCAACATTTAGTGAACAAAGCTTAGATTCCAGGGAGTTCAAACCCCTATATGACTAACATCATAGTCAAGTATGTGACTGTGATTCTCAACACAGAGAGTCAAGTACTCTATTTATATTCTTTTATTGTCTTCAGCTTTTCTTATTGACACTTAGTGACTTATCATTATTGCATTGTGCTTACATCTGACTCTAGTTTTCATAAAACTGGCAGATCAGTTTTGTTACTTTGTACAACTCATGATGAACTACTTGACAAATAGTATCAGCTTTTATAGTTTTTTTCTACTATTGTCTATGTGCTTCCTGAAACAACCCCAACTACATCACATGTTGGAACTTTAAGCTCCCTTTACATTTTCTTAGAAATTTATGGGGTTTTTGAGGTTTTTTTTAAGGTTGGAGAGACAATCAGAATATCTACTTTGATGTCTTCTATAATAGAGGTGACAACCTATTTCTTGTAATATTGTTCTTTATCACAGCATCTGTAACTAGTCTTTGCTGAAAATATTTATAATCCTTCAGTTTTAATACGGAGTTTTAAAACAGTAACCATATTTCAACATAAGTAAAAGGTTGACAAATAGAAAAAAAAGTAAAGGTTCCAAATAAAGTTTAATTTCATTTGCTTGAAAAGAGCTATTCTGCAATATTTTTAAACTGTAAAGTTTCACTCTGGGTAAAAATTCGTATTAGAACATGTATAATCTGATCTTCCTTGCCTAACTGTCGACATTTTAACACAATGGAATTTACTGAAACTGTTTGCTTATCTCATTAATTTCTAATACCATTAAAATATTTATTTTGAAAAGCCTTAATACTTTAAAAAGTCACTGACCTTTTGTCTGTCTAAGTAAAGTATGATATTTCTGATCTCATATAAAAAAATAAACTGTAAACTGTGAGTGGCTTCATCTGTGATATTTTTTCTAGGGTTTAGGTATCATAACATGTATTTAGTTACTGATAAGATTATTCCTGCCAAAGTACAAGTGACATTGTTCAGTCCAATGAACTCTGAACATTTGGTGTCCTTTACATACCAAAGGAGGCTTATTTTCTCATACATGCGTCCTGTCTAATACATATTCTAAGAAATCATAGAATGCATTAGGTTGGAAGAGACCTTCAAAGGTCATCTAGTCCAACCCCCCTGCAGTAAGCAGGGACATCTTTACTAGAGCAGGTTGCTCAGAGCCCCATCAAGCCTGACCTTGAATATCTCCAGGGATGAGGCCTCTGCTACCTCTCTGGGCAACCTGTTCCAATGATCCATCACCCTCATATTGAAGAACTTTTTCCCGATATCCAACCTAAATCTGCCCTTTTCTAGTTTAAAACCACTACCCCTCATCCTATTGCTACATGCCCTCGTGAACAGTTCTTCCCCAGCTTTCTTATAGGCACCTTTCAGGTGCTGGAAGGCTGTTACAAGGCTCCCTTGGAGCCTTCTCTTCTCCAGGTGGAACAACCCAACTCTCTCAGCCTGTCTTCATAAGAGAAGTGCTCCAGCCCTTGGATTATTTTTGTTGCCCTCCTCTGGACATGCTCCAACAGGTACATGCTCCTTCTTGTGTTGAGGGCTTCAAAAGTGGATGCAGTATTCCAGATGAGGTCTCACCAGAGCAGAGCAGAGGGGCAGAATCACCTCTCTCAGTCTGCTGGCCACACTTTTGTTGCAGCCCAGGATGCAGTTGGCCTTCTGGTCTACAGATGCACATTGGTGGCTCATGTCCAGCTTTTCATCCACTGCTATCCCCCAAGTCCTTTTCCTTGGGGCTGTTTTCCAACACATAATCTCCTAGCCTGTTATTGATAATGAGGATTGTCCTGACCCAGGTGCAGGACCCTGCACTTGGCTTTGTTGAACCTCATGAGGTTCAACACCCAGGTCCACTTCTCCAGCCTGTCCAGGTCCCTCTGGATGGCATCCCATCCCTCTGGCACATTGACTGCACCACTCAGCTTGGTATTGTCAGCAAATTTGCTAAGGGTGCACTCAGTCCCACTGTCAATATCATTAATGAAGATATTAAACAGCACTGGTCCCAGTACAGACCTTTGAGTGACACTGCTTGTCACTATCTTCCACCTGGACATTGAGCCATTGACCACCACATTCTGGATGCGACCATCCAGACAATTTCTTATCCACTGAACAGTCCACCCATCAAATCCCTATCTCTCCAACTTAGAGAGAAGGATGTTGTGGGAGACTGTATCAAAGGCCTTGCAGAAATCTAGATAGATGACATCTATAGCTCTTCTCTTGTCTACTGATAGTTACTTCATTGTAGAAAACCACTAGGTTGGTCAGGGAGGACCTGCCCCTAGTAAAGCTGTTTGAATCACCTCCCTGTCCTCCATGTGTTTCAGCATAACTTCTAGAAGGATCTGTTCCATGATCTTCCCAGCACAGAGGTGAGGCTGACAGGTTGGTAGTTCCCAGAGTCCTCCTTTTTACTATTTAAAAAAATGGGCATAATGTTTCCTTTCTTCCAGTCACTAGGGACTTCACCTGACTGCCATGACTTTTCAAATATCATGGAGAGTGGCTTGGCAACTCCATCAGTCAGTTCCCTCAGGACTCTGGGATGCATCTCATCAGATCCCATGGACTTATGTATGTTCAGGTTCCTCAGATGGTCACGAACCTGATCTTCACTTACAGTGGGAGGGACTTCGTCTCCCTGGTCCCTGTCTTGTGGGACATCAACTTGAGAGCTGTGAGGAGACGGGTTGCCAGTGAAGACTGAGGCAAAAAAGTTGTTGAGAATCTCAGCCTTCTCCTCATTTGTTGTTACTAGATCACCATTGTTGCCCATCAGGGGAAATACGCTTTCTTTAACCTTCTTTTTCTGGTTTAGATACCTGTAGGAGCTCTTCTCATTTTTCTTGGCATCCCTTGCCAAGTTCAGCTCCAGCTGCACCTTGGCCTTCCTTACAATTTTAAGAGGGTAACTTCTGAACTCTAATTCTGAAAAAACTTGTGAATTTCTATTTGCTGTTCTATAGTGACTTTGACATGTCAGAGACATATTCTACTTATGAATAAACCAGTGAAAAAAACCCTCTAGTCTCTCTGTTGGAAGAACAACTTTCAGCTTGGTGAGTGCAAGTATTTTACAGAGCCAGTCAGTATCTGGCCAATAGCCTAAAACTCTTAAAATTTTCATTATAACAATCCTGTTTTCTTTTTTCTTGGACTTAAAATACTGTCAGTGATCTGTGTGATCCTTAAGGAATTAATCTGCTTCATACCAGTGTGGAGGAGTATTTAATGCTTCTCAAATTCAGCTCAGCCCTCACGACTTGGCTATAAAGTTGTGTTGGGTCGACCCTAGCTGGCAGCTAAGCCCCCACACAACTGCCTACACACCTCTCTACCAGCAGGGTGGTGAAGGGAATCAGAAGATCATAAGTGAGAAAAATCTTGTGGGTTGAGATAAAGACAGTTTAGTAGGAAAAGCAAAAGCTGCATATGCAAGTAAAGCAAAATAAAGAATTCATTCACTAGCTGCCATCAGCAGGCAGATGTTTAGCCACCTCCAGGAAAGCAGGGCTTCATCACATGTAACATCTATCTAGGAAGACAAAGCCATAACTCCCAACATCACTCCCTTCCTCGTTCTTCCCCTGGCTTTTAGAGCTGAGCATGACATCACATGGCACAGAATATCCCTTTGGTCAATTTGCGTCAGCTATCCCAGCTGTTTCCCTTTCCAGCCTCTTGCTCACTCCCAGCCTACTTGCTTGGAGGACAGAATGGGAAAAAGGAATAAAAAAAAAGATAACCTCAATGGGTTTTTGGGGGCTGAAGGGGGGGAATCATGTGAAACGCAGAAAAGCCCTTGATGCTGTGCAAGCATTGCCCAGCAATAGTGAAAACACTGCTGTGTTATCACCATTTTTGTCACAGATCCAAACCACAGCACCCTAAGGGCTTTTGTGAAGAAAATTAACACCATCCCAGCCAGATCCAGGACAAAAGTGAAATTCCCTCTTGTTTTTTCTGATCCTGATTATTAAAAACTTTGATCTATATAATTCCATCTCCAGTAAGAAAAGTAGCAACAGCTGGCAGCTGAGAGAGTTTTCAAGCAGTTATGGCTTTTAATTTCATCAACCTAAGATGACCCTAGATGTCAGGTCTCACACTTTTCAGGCAAGTGCTGTAAACACCAGACAAATGGTGACCTCTTCATTCTGTTGCAGAGCATCTCAGAGGCAGATCAGCCCCTTCATGTTTTTGGGCTTTGTTCTTTCTCTCTCTCATTACATCAGAACTGCACATTGGAGATGCACACTGTCCTGGTAAGTCAAAACATTTAGAAAACTGACGTGGTTTTATGTGGTTTAAAGACTATCAATTCACAAATAGACTTGAGCGTTGCGAGACTGACCAGTACGAGGTTTTAGTGTAGTTTCTCAGTGATCAGGGTATTTTTCCAAGACCTGATTTCTGCGTTTGCCCTGGCCTCTGCCTTTCCAGTCTCCAAAGTCTTGCTTTTCCTTCTCTTGAACCGATAGAAGAATGTTCCTTCTCTTGAACCAATATGAAATTGCACAGCAGGAGAAATATGTTGCACATTGCAGGACACAGCACATCAGTCAAGGCAGAGAAAAGAAAGAACCATCAGGCAGTGAAAATTGGCCTGTGTTAAAGTGAAAAAACTATTATCAGGGGATATTTCAAACTACAGCAACCAGATTACTTAAAAAATATATTCATGAACTCTCCTTTTAGCTTTTCCAACTTTGCTTCCCTCTGTGTAAAAAAAACCCAACCAAACAAAACAAAACAACAAAACCAAGGAAATAACAATGTAACTCTCAAACTTGCAGATACCACTGTAAATTTGAGCCATGAACCAGGAAGCTTTTGAATTAATAAGTCTGAATTGCATCCAAATCAGATGAATTTTGCTAGGAAGATCCACCCCATATGCTAGAATTAGGAGAGGATTATTTTTCTGAAACTGAATATTTTTCTTTAAATAATTAGTCATGAAATATGTTTTTCAATCAGAGCTCCTAGAGTTCTACTTATTTCAGTGGCTTTTCCACAGACTTAAGGATATTGTCAGATTGATCACTTACTCACCAGGTCTAGAAGCACTTTCTTACACTGGTATTTGTTATGTATTTTATCATTAAGTAGAGAGGCAGAAGCTGTGAGAAAGAACCCATCCTGTTCTGGAGCTTCATTAGCACCAATAAATCCTGTTGCATGTAAATGATTTGAAAAACTTAGAGCAATTAGCTTTTCCTTTTAACTTGAGTGTTTTAGTGCAGATTAGTAGCTAATCAACCTGGGAAATTGAAATAGAGTGTGTAAAAAATTGTTTATGAGTAATTTTGTAAACAAGCATTGCAGTAATTCTGTACCTGCTTTAGTGCTATAATAAAATAAGCAGTGAAATCAGCATTGCATCCATTTAAGTGTAATTGTACAAATTGCTAGCTAATCAGGGTGAGAAAATTGAGCCAAGGCTTGGGAGACAATGCTGTGTGCTATTAACTTGTTGTTTAATTATGTATTTTAAGCATTTGGAGAGGAAGATTTTTTAAAAAATAAACATAGGTTTATTTTGTTATAAAAGCATACCTGTTTCTGAGTTTGTTTCATTAGTATAATACAGGAGAAATTCCACTGACATTGGTGAAGTTAATTCAAACACAAACTGATGCAAGCAGTGTGAGAATCAGCACCATTTACTTTACTGTTTTTCTGTATTAAGTCACAGGTATTTAGTTTAAAATGTAAAACTGGTCAAATGCACAAAATTCCCTCAAATAAATAGCTCAGTTTGTCAAGGCAACTCCAGTCAGCAGTTCAATGGAATCTGACATGCTCAGCACAGCAGGGACATAACTGGAGCCGTGTAAGCCTGGCCCAAAGGCTTGAGAACTTTTCAAGAAGTTCAAAAAAGCTTGTAAATTTAAGAGATAGGGAAAGTTTGACTTGATAATTCTTTCCTGTAAATTCTGTTTTACTTAAAGTTTTACATGCTCTAGTGCTGTGCATTAATGTATGAACTATCCAGCCTTGTGTATACAACCTGATATTTTTGATTTTTAAGAGACATGACACAAAGTAAAGCTCACCCATATCAATCTGACAGAAATATTTAAATACTGCTGTTGTTTACCTGTCCCACAGCAGTACTTCTTAAAGGCTCTGGTGCTCTACTAGAAACACCTCTTAATGTTTTATCTATTATAGTCACAGAAATAACATACCAAATGTGTAAAAAGAAAAATAATATTCCTGTAATCATGTATTCATAGGAACTTCAGTAGATCACCTAATCCTTTTAACACCCCAGACAGCAGCAACTTTCCCTCATTTATTTCTAGCAGATATTAGTTCAGCTCAGAAGAAAGCAGAAGTTATAAGAAGCCACAGTCTCACAAGAAATCTTCTCTAATAGTTCTGTGAAACAGTTTTTTCCGGAATGTAAATTTACACATTTTTTGAAACTTAAACGTATTTTTATTTATTCTATCAATTGTGGTCATAAATAGAGTATTTTTTTTCTTTCCAACAGAAACCTTTTATATTTTTGAAGACTATCTCAACCCACTTCAGTCTTCCTCAGGCTAAACAATGCAGATTTTTTCAATATACTCTCATAGATCATGCTTTCTAGACCTCTGATCATTCTCATTGCTATCCCCTACACTGTCTGGACCCAGTGTTTCAGCCCAGGGGCCTACCAAGAACAAGTAGAGGGAAAAATTACTACATGTATTTTACAGGAAATGCTGCTCTTTGTATATCTCATTATAATCTCTGAGGGTTTGTTGTTGTTTTTTTTTTTTTTTTTTTTTATTGTGGTTTGGTTTGATTTGGTATTTTGGGCAGCATATGTTCTGATCATGATCTACTACAACCTCTATATCCTTTTGTACAGAACTATTACCTAACCAGATGCCTTTGGAAGAAGTTTATCCAGATGATTAATCACTTGGCACCTGCTTGTGCTGAATTTCATCCAATCGTTTCTTCAAATACTCAAAATTATTTCAAATTTTCTTTGAATACAGCAGCATATAGGTTACTCCCGTTGGCTTAATCTTTTTGGAATGGTAAATAAGAACACTCTGTACTTAGTCAGCAAGGTCACTGATGAAAATATTGGATGATGCCTCACTCAAGACAGGAGGAATAAAATTTGACAGAGAAATAGACAACTATTTTTAAGCACATAGATTTCATTAGTAATAACGTAGATTCACACACAGGCACACACATGGAAATAAATATGTATAAGTATGTATGTGTATTTAATTAAGTTATCTTCAGGATTTATGTTATGAAAATTTTAATATTCTATGCAAAGATAATTAAGAAAGAACACAAATGAAAGTTGAATTTGCCCAAGTTTCTTTTCTGGCTATTGGGATATTTAACTAAGATTCAGTAAGTCTGAGCCTAGGTTATTTACCTACCTCTTTTGATGATATGCCTTCACCATCTCCCTTTCCATTTTCTTACTACCTTGGCCTAAATTAGTTTAGCACACTTTTCAATCTAAGAAACTTGTAGGAAGAATTGTGTGATATTGTGACATGTACAGTGTTGTAATGGACAAATAATGATTGGCAATGGACAGAATTTGTTAATAAGGAATAAATAATGATTGGCAATGGAAAACTAGATCAGTAACTGTACAGCCTCTGGGTAAGTAAGAGAGAACAAAGGAGAAAATGAAGGAAGAGAAGGTGGCTGTCAGTAACCAAACACCATCACCTTTTCTTTAACTGTGTTGTGGGCACCATCAGAAAACCAGACTATAGAGACAAACACCTGATCAGCTTTACTTTGTAGTAGCCCATCTGTATAATGCCATTTTATCACTTTTTCACAAGAAGTCACTCTATAAATCGGAACTGAGCTCATATAAAATTTTCTTTGAGTATTCAGTAGTACTGTTAACAACATAGTGTACTGGAGCATCTACAGTTTTTTATTGCAATGTTTATTTGCTCTGGCAGTATGTAGGTAATGATATTTTTATTAAGAAATCAAAAGTTATATTCCACAACCCAAGAAGAAATAGGTTTGTACAAATACGATAATGACATTTCTCTCTTAAAACTGAATGCCAAATTAGTAGAAACATAATTCAGTCAGTGGATACCTGTGAATGACTTAAAACAAGAGAGAAACAAGAAGTGGGGTTGCATGCTTAAAGATTAGAGCGCATTATTCACTTATGAAATAATTAGCAGTATAAGTCTCTGTTATTTTAAGCGGATGATAGTAATTTACAGGTCTCCCATAGGACTTGTTTTTTAGGACCTTATTTTCCTGCCTTTAGTAGAGAAATTGTCTTTGTATGGTGACTGAAATAAAGCTCAAAACAAATTAAACAGGGATCTTTTGAGGGAATATAGGAACTGGGAAAGATTAAGATACAAGGGTAAGGACATAAATAAAAGTCATTTCATAGAAGCACAGAATCATAGAATGGTTTGGATTGGAAGGGACTTTAAAAATCATCTAGTTCCAACCCCCCAGCCACCAGCAGGGACACCTTGCACTAGACCAGGTTGCTCAAAGCCTCATCCAGCCCAGTCTTAAACACTTCCAGGGAGCGGGCATCTACAACTTCCTTGGGCAACCTCTTCCAGTGTCTGACCACCCTCACAGTGAAGAATTTCTTCCTAATATCTAGTCTAAACCTACCCTCTTTCAGCTTAAAACCATTTCCCCTTTTCATACTGGGAACCAACCTACCTGCCCTGCCCTGCCCTGCCCTCCCTGCCCCTCATTTTGAGCCTCCTTCTCTTCCAAAAGCCCATAAAGATAATATAATTTGTCTTCAAGTAGAAATGTATGTGGAAATGTAAATCAATTGAAATCACTGAACCTTGTTTTTAAACAGGATCAACTTATACAAGCAGACGCTATTTGTGGCTTTTGTATATAAGAATAGGTGTAAGTATACTCAGACTTTTCATTATTTGAATTTACTTTTGGCCAGCAACTATCAACACCCTCTGGTATCATTAAAAAAGAAAAAAAAAAAAAAAAGGAAAATATTAAGGAAAAAATTGGAGGCTAAGGCAATGAATAGAACAAACATTTAATTAATATCTCAAAAAGAGAGATCACCTGGTTGAAATGAGCAAAATTATTCTAATTTTTTTTTTAATAAGGTCTATGAAAGTCAGAAGAAAGACGACAACTACAAATGAAAGTAAGTGAACATGGAAGAACTGTTTGTTGCCCATCAGTAGTAAATTACATTTGTTTTACTAGTGTGTTAAAGATTACTTTCCTTAACAAGGACAGGGCTAGGTGTAGCCTTTTGGAAGGAGGGAGACATTGTTTCTTTGCTTCTTCTCCTAGTCTGTACTCAGGGAAGCAAATGTCCAGGAGGCTGTAAAGTGTAATAGAAGTCATGAAGGAGATCTAGCCCAGGGTTAGGAGCCTGTAGCTGATGCAGATACAATACGATTTTGAGGAGCAGGTAGTAGACAGTCAAAGCTCAAAAATCATAGGGAAGGTTCCTGAAGGATTAGAAATTATTTTGAAGCATTTGCTGACTTGACATGCTGCCATATCATCTCAAGAAAAGATACTTAAACAGCAAAGGCATTATGAAAACCTGGAGGGGTAAGGAGCACTAAAATATGAAAGAGTTGTATTTGAAAAAACCCTAAAAATCATAGCTTAAATATAAAGGTACTATGATGATAAAGAGACCCTCAAACAGAATATCTAAGTTTTATAGACAAATAGTTGTCTAGATTGGATTTCCTGAACTCTGAATTTAGAGATAGATTATCTGTAGATTCCTTTCTCTCAAGTGTCAAATTAATGCAACATTTAAGACTTTGAGAGTTAGGAAAGGGCATTATTTATTTACTGTCCTCTTATCTGGATTAAAAGGCACTCCATACTCTTTCACTGATTAATGGATACTCTTTGAAGAGATATGAAAGGTATACAGTTGCATATTTTAGTGATTCACCTGTACTTGATAAAAATATTTAGAACATCTTGAGGAAGTGCTCCAAGAGATCAGAGATTGTGTTAAATTTAGGTTGATGTACAGAGGAATAAAAATAAATGAAATCTGAATTTTTTTGCTAAAAGAAGGGATGGAAATATTTACAAGTCCAAACTATGCTGGACAGTCTACTGCAAGAAGCCATTAATAAATAGGAATGTGTGGAAAACTTGTTCTTAGCTTTTCTACATTTAATGTGGTTTTTAGTAAAACTGGAGGTAATCTGGAGAAATGAATAAACTAGTCCTGCCAGGCAGTGAAGATGATAACCATCTGTGAATGCAGGGCTTCAGAGCCCAGATTTGTTGGCTGTGTGCATAGCTCAACTCAAATATTTCAGGAATCAGCATGGGAACAGTTTTTCTAAAAAGAAGGAAGCAACAGATGTAAATGTAAAGTTGCTTCTACAGGGACAAGCTATAGCAGAAAAAGCACTTGGATGTAAAATTATAGAACAGTTTGGGTTGGAAGGGACCTTTAAATGTCATCTAGTTCAGCTCCCCTGCAGAGCAAGGACATCTTCAACTACATCAGGTTGTTCATAGGCCTATCCAGCCTGATCTTGAATGTTTCCAGGGATCGGACATCTACCTCCTCTCTGGGCAACATATTACAGTGTTTCATGACCTATACAATAAAAATCGACTTCCTTATATCTAGTCTAAATCTACCTTCTTTTAGTTTTAAACCATTACCCTTTAAACTATTGCTAAAAAGCTTTTCTCCATCTTTCTTATAAGCCCCCTTCAAGTACTCAAAAGCTACAATAAGGTCACCCTAGACCCTCCTCTTCTCCAGGCTGAACAGCCCCAACTCTCTCAGCCTTTTTTCATAGGAGAAGTGGTCCATCCCTCTGCTAATATTTGCAGCCCTGCCCTGGTTTCACTAGGATAGGTTTAATTTTCTACTTAGTAAGTAGAATTGTGCTATGTTTTAGTTTCAGTATGGGATTTGTTATGAGAAGAATGTTGACGGCATACTAATATTTTTAGTTGTTGCTGGAAGCCCAGGGACTTTGTGTTTTTCTTTTCTGCAAGTGCAAAGGACTGGGTGGGGGGGAACATACTAATTTGAAAACCCCAAAATTGGCATTTTGGTATGCCAGTGAGATATTCCATATCATATAAGGTCATGTTCAGTATATTAATGAGAGTTGACCAGAAAGCTGGTGTTTCTCCTGGTGATTACTTGGGCTCTCTCTTCCCGGATTGTGGTTTCAGTTCAGGACTGCCTCTGCTCTGGTATTGCTAGCTGGAGACAGGCTGTGCATCAGTCAGCAGGTGGTGAGCAATTACACTGTGCATCACTCATTTGAGTATTCTATTATTACTGTTATTAATATTCTAATTCAATTAGTATATTGTTTTTATCTCAACCTACGAGTCCCCTTACTTCTACCCTTCTGATTCTCTCCTCTGTTCCCTGGGTGGACATGAGAGTGAGAGAGCATCTGTGTTTGGCTGTTAGTGAAGTGAAACCACTATAACCTCCTCTGGACCACTCTCAAAGGTCCATATCTTTCTTGTACCACGAACTCCAGACATGCAGTACTCCGTGTGGAGTCTCACCAGAGAAGAGGGGCAGAATAACTTCCCTTGGCCTGCTGGCCACACTTCTTTTGATGCAGCCCAGGATATGGTTTGCTTTCTAGGCTGCGAGTGTCTATTGCTGGGTCATGTCCAACTTTTCCTTCACCAGTACCCTCAAGTCCTTCTTAGCAGGACTGCTCTCAGTCCCTTCATCACCCACCTGTATTAATACTGGGGATTGCCTCGACCCAGTTGCAGGACCTTGCACTTGGTCTTGATGAACCTGTTCCATCCCACTCAACGGGGTTAGAGGGAGGTTATTTTTTGCATCTCTGCATGGTAGCGATGACAATTACTTTGAGAGGTTATATTAAAATACTATTTATTAAAAGGTGTTGTAAAAAATGTAACGGTGTTACAAAAGGTAAATGACTTGGCAATGCAAACTCACAATACAAATGACTTGGCAAAGGAAACTTGCACACTACTGACGCTTACTGACAAAACTAAAACTTACAGCAGCTTAGCAAACACTAGCAATGTCAGTCACTTACATAGAACTAAACAATAACTATCAAAACTTGCAGTCATTTAACAATACCAAAAACTTATAACCAATAGTAAGGTCTAATGATCACTTAACAACACTGAAAACTTATAATAATTATATCACCCTTATGTGCCAGGAATGTAGTTAAGCTAGGAAAGAAAAAGGAGGATTGAAAAAGAGAAAAAGGAGAGAGACAGAAAAGTTTCCAGAAAGTCACTACTCTTTTGTTCCAGCAAAGTTTGGCCCAGCTGTTCTGGGGTCCTCAGGTGGCAGGCACGCACCCTCCCATTATTTATTCACTTTTTTATAAACAAAAGTTCTCAGGTCTAGGCCTAACTTTCTTCAATTACCATATGAAGCAGCAGTTGGTGTAATGTTATTTTGCATTAGAAGTGGTGGGGGGTGGTGAACATCTTGTTGTACATCCAGCAGTCATTTGGTTACTTTGTGGGCCACTTGGACTTCCTTATCAGAAAGGAGTAGAGCAAGGATCAGGGCCTTCAGCATTCCACAGATCAAGGGATATGGGTGGTGTGTCCTTCAAGACATCCCACAGCTTCTCTTATCATACACTTGGAAGATGTGAACTCATCTCTTTTATCAGCAAGGCTGCTCATACAATTAGTCTTTTTACAACAGAATGTTTGAGACAAACTCTTCGCTCTTCTCATCCCTTACAGAACCTTATGAGGTTCACATTGGCCCACTTCTCTAGCTTATCCAGGTCCCTTTGTATGGCATTCTGTCCCTGAGGCATGTCAACTGCACCACTCAGCTTGGTGTCATCTGCAAACTTGCTGAGGATACATTAAATCCCACTTTCTGTGTCATTGATTAAGATATTAAACGGTACTGGTCCCAGTATGGACCCGCAAGGGACACCACTCATCATTGATCTCCATCTGGACACTGAACTGTTGAACACCACTCTCTGGATGCAACCATTCAGCCAATTCCTCATCCACTAAACAGTCCATTCATCAAATCCATATCTCTCCAATTTCGAGAGAAGGATGTTGTGGGTGACTGTGTCAAAAGCCTTACATAAATCCAGCTAGGCGACATCTATAGCTCATGTAAAAGGCTGATGAAGAGTTCTAGGTCAGCTTTGTAGGGACATCATTTGGTTTTGTTTGAAGACTGCAGAGTTTAAGAGATTAATTTTCTGGGACAACTAGGCACCATGGAATTCAGCATTTAAGATAATCCAGAAAACAAAAGTAAGGATAGATTCCCATGGTTAGCCCTAAAGGAAAATTAACTAGTAATGCATTGTTGCATAGATTGGAGAGAAGAACAGATGTCCTAAACATCAGTGTCCTGGTTTTGCTAGGATAGAGTTAATTTTCTTCTCAGTAGTTAGAAGAGCCATGTTTTGGTTTCAGTTCAGACTTGCTACGAGAACATCATTGATAAAAGTACTAATGTTATTAGTTGCTGCTGGAGCTCAAGACCATCGTGTTCGGCTGTTCACAGCTGCATTAGGACTGGGAGGGAGAAGCGCAGTGAATAGCAAAACCCAAAACTGGCATTTGGATGTGCCAATGAAATATTCCATATCATATCATGTCATGTTTAGTATATTGTCCGGGGCTGACTGGAAAGGGGGGGTGGATTTGCAGGGTTTGCCTCTCAGGTTCTTGCTCTTCCAGGATCACGGTTTTGGTTCGGGATTGTTGCTCCTCCAGGATCGTTATCCAGGAATGGGCTGGGCTTATCAATGGGTGGTGAGCAGTTGCACTGGGTTATCACTCATTGCCATATTTTATTACTGCTATCATTATCACTACTATTTTTAATATTAGTTGTTTAGGTTTTTTTTTTTTTAAGTTTTCTTTTATTTCTTTTATTAAGGTGTTTTTATCTCAATCTACAAGCCTCCTAATCCTTGCCCCCAATCCTCTCCCCTATCCCCTGGGGGTGGGGGGAAGTGGGTGGAGAAAAGATGATATTTGACACATTCCGAAGTGTGGCCTGCTTCTTAATGGGCTTGGATTTTGTTGGATATGCAAAATATTTTATGAGTCTAAAAGAAGGGGGAGACCCAGATGGTAGTGAACTAGAACCAACCTAGTCCTTTTCTAAAGAGCGTTTGTTATTCTCTTCTGGCTTTCTGTTTCTTTTACAGCCAGTAATGGCTAGATCATCTCAGGCCACTTGAAATGCCAGGCAGTTTGTGACCTAAGTCTGAGACTCTAGATACTCTCCATTCTGCCTAAACTCTTAACTACTTGCTAGCAATCAACCTCAGTCTCACTTAACAATGACAAAGTGCAAGAGCAATGGAATATGACCAACAAAACCAATGAAAAAAGTCACCTTCTCATTTAGTGCCCATTAGCACTTGGTCTTGCCCCAGCTATTGTAAAGGCTAATTGAATTGTTTAATTTGCGCCTGGATTGTTTTAGTAGGTTTTTTTTCCCCTAGTCTCATTATTGAGTGATACTTAACTCCCATAGGAGTAATTTAAACTGAACGCCTGCCTTTGCTTTGCATAAAACTGAGCCTAGTCGGTTTATAGTGAGTAAATAAACAATGGAGTGCCTTAATCGTTGTTTTACACCTGAAAACTGCTATGTAAACTACATAAACACCTCTATGCTCTGTTATGTATGTCACTTTCATTTTCTGCAGTAAGTGTTTAATGAGATCAGCATCTGAGAAGTTGACTGAAATCCATTTACTTTCATCTGGCATGAACTAAACATTGACACTAGATCTCTGTGAATACTAAAAAGACTGCCTGATTAAGATGAGTCATAACAATACCAGAAGAAAAGGATCCTGATACAATCCTGATTACAAAGGAAATAGGTTTAATGCCAGTGAAATACCTGAGTGGAAAGATTACCTTTCCTGAGCATAATCATTTTTCCTCTTAAACTTCTAACATCCCTCTTGGACTGCTACTCTAAATCAAGATAATTTTATATGCATGAGATTAAACAAAATCAGACTAATTGTTTTCCAGGGTGTGTTATTTAATGGAGAGTACAGATAAACTAGTGAATAAGATAGCCCTATTAGTACTCATTAAGAGGCAATAATGATGGACTATGCATTGATGAGCAAAGGAAAACATGCAATACCCTGTGCTTTGATTAATGGGAAGACTGCTTGCAGCATATTCTTTCTGCAGCTGTTCTTACCTTTACTGGGATCATGTATCCTCTTTAATGAAATAAGTCATAAAATGAGTACCCCTTTCTACATTTAGCATTGTAATGTCAACCCACCAGCTGGGCCAAGCAAAACAATGAAACAAGGTGGCTGAATTCCCAGTGTAGTGGGTGAAGACAATTAAATACCTCTAAGAGATTAATTGTCCCTCTTGACATGTGAGCTTCCCAAGGGAGCCAAGACCACTAAGAACAGAGTGTGAATGAACTTCAGAGAAATTGAACTCCAGAGCCTGAACCCTAGACTTAAAAACTGTCAGGAGATAACTTCTCTCTATTGAGAAGCCAGCATGGGGGAGATCTTCTCCTAAGAACAAATCCTTAACTAGATGAATTCCCAAGTCCTTTGTATGAAACTAAGAAAAACAAAACATTGTGTACAGTAATTCCATGCTGACGCAATGCACAAGATGTAGGTAAGTAGGCAATAGAAGAATCTGGGTGTGAAAATACTCTCAAACTTGGGTATGAAAGCCAGGTCATTGTTTTCTGGCAAAGTAGAAATAGATGAGAGAGAAAGAGAACTGACAAGTAACCAAGAGGAAAGAGTTCAGTGGCCTGGGCTCCTCTACATACTTTGTGCATGGGTGATCTGAGGAGGGAATTTAAATTAACCTGTATAGGGAATTTCTGTTGCCTTCAGGGTTACATAGCTGCACTACTATGGAGTTTCTAGCACTTTGTAATTAGGTAAATTTAAATGCCTATTTTTAGAACCATAAATAACTTTTTGGATTTTGTCCTAAGCAGCTGCACACTGTTAAGCATTCCACAGAGTTTTAAATATATGAGGCTGAGAAAATGCTTGAATATAACCAGTGAATACTTAAAATCTAAGTGATATAACTGTCATGCAGTATATGTAGCTAAAAAAACCAAGAATAGCAGTTTGTTACTCTCTTCTTCAATCGTTTTTGACAATTCTAGTCGCAAAAGGATATGTATAGTATGGACTTTGGTTAAGGCATTGAAACACAGCAGAGGACTCAGGCATATAACTTGAAGCCAACTAATGGGTGCAAGGACAACTGTGGTAGCTTCTCGGCCTAATAAGGAGTAACAACAGAGGCAGAAGGCAGTTGTAGCTGCTAAATAAAGGTGTAGCAGGACTTAGAGGAGATTGTTCGTTTTTGGACTGAGGCTTTATTTTTGCAGGATTTTCTAGAGATGTGTGAAATTGGATTGGCTTTATTTCCAAAGCTCACCTAGTCAATGTTGAGAATGTGCCATCAATATGTGCAAGGGATCCCCTGCTGGTAAAAGCCTGAGAAGCTGCTCCTTTTCCTAAGGGAGCTTATCTAGCTATAAATTTAACAAAACTGCCTGGCCTTATGTAATATTTAGTCCCTAATGCTACAGTTATACAAGTTAATGAAACAGTTGTAGCTAAAACAGAGGCATATTGCACCTATAAATGTAGAAGTACACAAAACAGACTTTAATAGTAGCTTGTTTTGAACCCAAACAGGAACACATTAATGCAGCATAACTGTGCAAACTTTTTTTACCCAATAGCCCAGTAAAAATAGTACTGCCATTGCTAGGAATGGGCTTTACTCTTATTGTGCCTCGTAGAAAATGAGTGAAATTCCAGTCCTGGACTGTTAGGCTTGTTATCAAATTGTTATGCGAAATTGCGACGTGAACTCAGCTTGGTGCTACATGTCTCTTGTTATAACGCACAGTTTAAGTGTGGGTTAACAGCAAAGACATTGAAAATATGAACACTGGTTGAGAAAAGCATTCCAAGAGCTATTAAAAACACAACAATGAGCAGTTACTGCTCATCTTTGAAAAAATGAAACCTAAAGAACTGTGAAAAGATTTTTGCTTTAGGAAAAGCATCAGCAGGTGAGGAAGGAAAGAAACAGATCATCAGCAGCATAAGCCACTTGCCACAGCCTGTAAAAGTAACATTCCTGCCGGGATCAGGCTGTGTGTAGCCTGGGATGGAGGCTGAGGGCTCAGAATTGACTAGCCTTACAAAAGGTCCCAGATTTGGTGGGTGCGAAGAAGACATCCACTTCAGATCCATTTTACCTCCACTGTGGAGAAGATCATCCAGGACTGCAGCCATCAGTGCTAATTAGGTGGCATCAGGTCCTTGGTATTGTATTTTGGCAGCTAGTGTAGGCTGTGATTGTTAAAGACTAACTACTTTGAATATATAGCGATTATGATAATGACTGATAATAAGAACTAGCCATTAGCAGTAAGGGTGTAATTAATGAGTGCTAATCCAGGAAAGTTTAAAATTAGCCTAATTTATCAGTCTTTTAAAAATTTCCTTCTCTTTTACTTTAATTGATACTTGTGTGTATCTTCAGCTATTAAATAGTCCCTGGTACTATTTTGTTGTATTAATTTCCACTTTTCCAGACAATGCCCATATACAGTCTAGTGATATAATGTTTGAAAGATTTTTCTCAATAGCCAGCTTGGATTTACCTTATCTGTGGGGGAAGACGACAGACATCACTGTGGGGAGAGGCAAAGCATTTGGCTTTAGGATCAGAAGATACTTCTAGGCTAGAAAAAACTTTTCACAGAGCCTCTCAGTTCAGACACAATCCAAGAGTTCTTAAATTAAACAATAGGAATTAAAGTGCTTGTTTCATTCTTTCTGCAGTTATTTATGTACTGTTAGATCAAAGAACTAACCTGAAGTAAAAGACCTGAAGTAAAAAACCTGCAGAGATGTGACCATGTCCCTGTAGAAATGTGTGCATATACCAAATTTGCTGGGATTAAAGTATGAGCTAAAACTGGTTTTATGTCCATTATCTTCTGCAAAGTCTCCTACATGCACTTTTTTATGCAGAGTCCATGTATAGCCTCTGTGGAGGTATATCAAAACTGGATTGGGGAATTTAGTAATCTGCTACAATTGGAAGCTCAATGCTTCTAGGAGATGGAATGGAGAATTAATTCTGAATATCCTTATTTCTAGTTCTGATAGAAAAATAGTTATAATCTAGTTTATTAATGAGTTTAAAATACTGGTAGTATTTCAGGTCTGTTTTATAAAGTATTGCTAATTGCAGTTAATGGCAAACACTATAGAATTTAACTTAAAAGTACAAAACTCAAGTTTATGTGTTATAATTGCTGCATAGCTGGGTATCAGAATAGTGCCTCTTAGATATCCAGTTAACATGGATAATTAATTCCCTGGGGAATAAGAAAGTCCCTCAGCCATTCTTCTGCAGAGACAACACACTGAACATGAGACAAGGGGGTTGACTGAGATCCCACATCCTTTACAACAAAGTATTTGAGTATTTATTGCAGAAGGTTTAAAGATATTTTCAAGAAGGTTTTCAATATTTCTCCCAGGCAGCTTTTGCTCTGACTTTACTAATTTCATCTGCTCAAATATGTTGATTAAAATCTCAACTGGAGAATCTGGCCCTTCCAGAGGTTCCTTGGGTGTTTCTTGCTGTAGAACTAACCAAATTGTACATAAATAAGGTGCTTGCAAATGGTCAGTAGAGACCATTGCAGCAGATGCAGAAATAGTCATGTAGGCTAACCTTTTGTACATACAGAAGACAGTTAGGAGTGGTTTTGAGTGTAGTTAAGATAGCCAGTAGCTGGAGTGGTCATGTAGGACCATGGGCCAGCTGGCATTTACGAACTGACCAGAACAGGAATTTGGGAAATCTTGTGTGATCCAGTTGAAGATAGCACTGCAAGGTTGCATGCAACAGATTCCTGTTTCCATCTGCAGAGCAACTGATTGTCCTGTTTGACAGTCTCATTCTCCACGCAAAAGTTGCCTAGGGCCAAGATCACAATTTTTTTTTTTTTTTTATTTTTAACACTGTGTATGCCTCTGCAACACAGTCGAGATCATCTGAAGGCTAATTTCCACATAAAATCTGCCACACAAATAACTAAATGTTTTCTAGCAAGAAATGAGCCAAGCCTCCCAGCTGCAAAAGAGCAATTATGGCTGGCTGAGTTTATTCAACATCAAGGTCACTTGGACTACAGCAGTTAGTTCTGTTATTCTGCAGGTATAGCCTAGAGAAAGCTGTAAAAAGCTGAAGTATTCATAGCAAAGAGTTCTTTGGCCCTCTGGATATTTTCACCTTAGTTGCCAGACAATTAACAATGTGGTACACAGTTAGAGACCAATTAT
>NW_010311376.1:0-39455 GCF_000700745.2 Antrostomus carolinensis | reverse complement strand
GGAAAGAGTATAGTATTGGAAAGTTTGATTAGCTCAACTAGTTAACTGTACATTATCTTGTTCTGTCTGAAAAGTACCTATAACTGCCCTGTCTCCACAAGTCAGAGGTATTCCCCTAAGCAAACATGGGCTCAAAACACTTTTAATCAGTCTATTGTCAATAAATGTTTTGAGACTTCTATTGTTATTAAAGACACTAAACTCACCCAAAACAATCCAGAATTCTTCCATAATCTACAATACAAAATACTGTAGGTTATTGCTCCACAATGTAAGACATTGATCCACTAAAACAGTGACAACTTACACTATATTGTGTAAATAGTTAGGAGTATAGACAGTCCAGGGAGTATTCTCATATGCTCCAGTGGCACTTTTAATACAGAGATTAGTTCACATTGGTGGGAAAAGTGTATTACTTCTGTCTAGTATCTGAGACAGTTGAAATATCTTTCTATATTGTGTCTCTAATTAATGCCATAAAGCATAATGAAGACATGTCAGAAGGAGAAGATACTTTTAGGGAGAATAGGATTGTCCAGTTGTACTTAAAATATTTCTTCATCTCTGATGACAGTTCAGCATTATACTTTATGGTTTTAATAAAAAATGCTACATATAATGATGCATTTCTAGAATTAATCAGCAAATACAAGAACTTTCCAATTATCCCAGGTATCTAAGGATTTCACAGTGTTCCCTGACTCCATCTTCTCAATCACAGTTATGACTCAACTGATGGGATGAAGAACCTTGATAAATCAGGTCTCCACTGAGAGACCTGCAGGAAACATGCATAGTTTTGTGCAATTTCTTTGCTAACTGTAATACATATAATCTTTTTTATGGCAATCAAAACTTGAGTAGTTTTTATGAAGCAGCTTTAAATGTAGATTCAGATGCTTATGGCCTCCCTAATTTCAGTGAGATTGCTAACAGGATCCATTGATGGTAGGGGCAGACATAAAGCTGGTTCTTATTAAGTACGAGTCTATTTGAAAAAAAAGACTTCCCTTTATATTAGAGGAAATCATGTTTTTGAGGGCATGTTTTTGAGGGCTGTACTGGGTGCAGGTGCCGAGGCACTGGCAGTGGGGGCTGCAGGAGGGTCTCTGTGAGGAGAGGCCAGGGCTGCCCCATGCAGGACACAGCCGGTTCCAGCCGGCTCCCACCGACCCACCGCAGGGCACGGCTGAGCCCCCCTGCCAAGGTGGTGGTATCTCAGGAAAAAGGTATTTAAGAAAGGGTAAAAATTCTCCTTGTGAGAGAGAGAGGAGTGAGAATATGTGAGAGAAACAAGTCTGCAGACACCAAGGTTGGTGAAGAAGGAGGAGGTGCTCCAGGCGCAGGAGCAGATAATCCTCTGCAGCCCGTGGAGAGATCAGGGTGAGCATATATTCACACTGCAGCTGGTGGATGCCACGCTGGAGTGGATGGATATGTTCTGAAGGAAATGTGGCCTGTGGAGAGCTCACGCCAGAACTAGGAAAAACGTGAGAGGGAAGGAGCTGCAGAGAGGAGCTGTTATGGACTGACCACAACTCCTATTCTCCATCCCACTGCATAGTTCAGGGGTGGGGAGAAGGTGTGAAATGAGTGAAGCTGAGACTGGGAAGAAGGAAGGTGAGGCTAAGATGTTTTAGTTTTTGTCTTCATTTCTCATAGTCTCATTAGCATAAGCAACATAGGCATCCCTTCATTCAAATATGCAACAAAAACAGAATAATCCTAAAGCTAATGCAAAAGTTTGCAGTTATTAATTTTTTTATTCTTTATTTTTAAATTATTAATTTGTGGTTTACTATAAAATGAATATTCAAATTCAAATACATAGCCTTGTCCTTTGTTTGGCACGAGCTGTGTTTGTCACAACCATTTTAAAATCTCAGGAGGTCTGCTTCCTATGGAGCAGGTAACCATTTTGCAATTGTTTAAGGGCCTTTTACTCTCTTCCGGTAACTTGCTACTTTTCAATTTTTGAAAGAAGCTTTGTTATTTGAATTTCATTTTATATCACCAAAAATGGCCAATAGAACTGTTACATCTCTTCTGGAATAAAAGCCATGTCTGATTCTTTTCTAAAGAAATCTCCAAAAGTTAGCTTTTGTGTATATGATATTGCATTTAATATTTTGGATATTTTTAGTGTGTCAGGACCCATTACCTCAGTCCCATTACCTCTAAGCTCTGTACCACTCTCAAAACCAGTCAGGAGTGTGGGTTCAGCTGGACCACTCAAGCTTTCTCTCAGGAGAAACCACAAAAGCTTTCTAGCCTCAAATGGAGACTGCATACTCTGCTTGTATCCTGATTCCACACAGGAAGAGATCTGAAAGCATCTGCAGAACATCACTGAGCAAAGCACTGTTCTCTGTGCCACCACAGTATGTGTAGGAAAAATCTATTAAAGCAAGAGGAGTTAAACTCAATTTATGCTAGGGAAACAGAAAATGTTGTCTAATAATTGTATAGGAATAAAGATATAATGATCAGCATAAATTAAACAAGGTACACCATGGCAAATAAATGTAGTTTCTTTATTGTAAACACTAGGATAATACAGAAAGAAAATTCAGTCTTTATATATCCATTATGACAGTTTTATACAGGTCTTCATAATGAGCTCAATGATAAAATATATCTAAGATAAATACAATAACTAGACTTTGAACTGAGCTAGTAGATACACCGTTAATTCTCAGTGCTCATACTGTGAGTTTTGTTAGACTTCACAAAAAAAAAAGAAAAAAAAGAAAAAAAGAGTTCAGTGAGAGGAGAGAGTCTATGTGCCATTAGGAGAGCTAAAGAAATTATTCCAGTCTGCAACTAGGAGATTACATTATTTTTCTTCAGTTAGTACCTTGAAAAGGTATCACATTCTGAATAAAATTAGAATTGGAGCATAGATACCAAACTGGGTTATAAATACTAAATATTTGACAGAACATTTTAGAGTTAAGGGGTTTAGGGTTGGTGAGAAGAATGAAATGTATTAGAAACTGCTTTCTTTCATAGCAGAGATGAAATACAACCAGGTTCTGTGCAGAAAAATAACAGCTATATTGTTGTGCAAAAAGTGGAAGCCTCAAGGAAATTATGTGAAACAGAAATCCCACAAACCCACTGCTCTGTTTAATTTTTTTTTTTTAATTTTCATTGAGGAATTTGGGATTTTCTAACTTTTCAAGTCTGGTACTCACTTATATTAGCTAAACTTCTACAAAAGTAAACAAAAGTGGCAAATATTTTCCTAAAGGAACAGTGGAATAGGTTTGTTTTTATAATTATGTCAATAAGCTGTAAAGACACATTTCAGGTAATTGTATAGAATTATTTCAAATTTTAAAACCATTATATGTACAATGAAATTTATTGGTAGACGAGCCTATCCAGGCATTTCATATACCTTGAACATCATTCAGGTGCCTAAATATGGACATCTAATGCCGTTTAAGGCATTCTATGGCAGTTCAAGTCACTTCCAGCAGCCACTGGGTCATTCACAGGTCCCATATTGTGTCTGTCATCTACATATGGATACTTTGGATACTTAGGAGTTCTGTTATATCTCTAAGCACCTGTGTTTTACAAATAAATCCTGTCCCATCTGCATGAGTTGTTGTCCGCTAGCTTGTATATTTGGCACAGTGACGTTCAGGCCATTTTGTCATTCTCAGTACAGCTGTGGGGCAGTAACAGTCACAAATATGCCAGATAGGATTCCACTATATGTTTATGAGTAAAAAGTATCTACTTTTGCTTCAGTTGCTGATACAGTATCTGGAATCTTCTGTTGCATCCCTATGCAATCTCATTGTGACACTTTGGAAACAGTGCAGTATATTTAAGGGCCTTGTACAATTACATTGCAGTCATCATTTATATCTTAATTTTAGAGATCATTCTGGTATTATTAACAAGACTAAAACAATCTGGGGTCTGGGAAAAGGAGGCTCAGGAGAGGTTTTATCACTCTCTACAACTACCTGAAATGAGGTTGTAGTGAGGTGGGGGTCAGTCTCTTTTCCCAAATACCAAGCAATAGAACAAGAGCAAATGGCCTCAAATTGCACCAGGGGAGGTTTAGATTGGATATTAGGAAAAATATCTTCCCTGAAAGGATTATCAAGGAACAGGCTGCCCAGGGAAATGGTTGAGGCACCATCACTGGAGGTATGTAAAAGACATGTAAATGTGGCACTTTTGGACACGGTTTAGTGGTGGACTTGGCAGTGTTAGGTTTATGGTTGGACTTTTACGATCTTAAAGGTCTTTTGCAACCTAAATGATTCTATGATTCTATAATCTGTAAAAAATTAAAATTTAATCTGAATATTCCCTTTTCTGAAGGGTAATTAGAGAAGAATTCAAACACAAAGCAAGATTTAGAGACATTTTTTCAGCTAATCTATTCACACAGATGCCACTTGAAATTTGAGGTTCCAAACTACAGAGATGAAGAATAATTTGGTATTACAGAATAGAAGACTAAAAAGTCTGCCTTGGTTTAGTCTTAGATTTGTGTGTCCTAGTATGGAATAACCAGATCTACTTATCTACTCCCTTCTCAACACATCTGATGAAGACCACAGAGCAGCACGAGTTTAAAATCCAAGACAATGAGAAAATTACATCTAATCATGTAAATTTTATGAAAGCTTAGTATAGAAAGCATTGCTTACATACTGCACAGCACACGTTTGCAGTTTCACAGCATACTGTTGTATGACCTATCCAGTATTTTGAAGACAAAACTCTTTAATAATTCACTTATGGCATTAGCTTCTATAAGGGGACGTTCTCCTGATAGTAGCGAGTGTGGTCTATTAACATAACTTTGCACACAGGCCATAAAAGAACGGTTCTTTACATAAAGTGACACAGAATAAATAAGGACTTTGTTGAAAGGTGTTGGACAGTAAAAATATCAAGCTAAGAGATCAGTGGTACTGTTGCATTAAAAGTAAATTCAGAACTTGGGCTGAATATTCTGAATTTATAGTAGGTTTGTATGCATAAAAAGACTTTCAAGATCTGGTGCATTTACTTTTACAGCAACAGAATTTCTTGATGTCACTGCTGATATAAAACCATCTTACAGTAAGAAATCTGGTCAAGGAAGGACCAGAGAATGGCTGTCCTTTGATAAGTCTGTACTTTTATACTATTCCTATGATTTTACTACTGCTGCAGTACAAGAAAGACCATGGGGCTGTGATGTACTTTTGTGTGTGTGTGTTATGCCTGTGCAGAAGGGCAATGGATGATTATTAATGCTTCCCTCAGAACTACTCCAACATCCCTACACAAGACTCCTATATATCTATTCTGTACAATTGTTATTTTGAGTTTTATAGATAGATTACTGGTAATCTAAAGGTGGGTAAGTATTATGTAAACTAATATAAGATCAACATTTTACTATTTTGTATAATTTACTGAAATACTTATGAAAGCCTTTGCACTGTGCAATATAAAGTTACAATTTAGTGGGGTATTTTTTGTTTGATAGTTTTTGAAAAGGATTATTGCACACAGAACCTCTACAGTCTGTTACTGAAGCTCATTAAAGAGTGATAAAAGGTATTGTATACATTAGGGAGTAGGAACCCAAATGATGACTTGAGAAGGAACCTGAAAGGAATTAGTAAGAGAAGTATGCAATCCCTGGAAAAGGTGGTAGTAATTCTGCCTCACCAGTAAGCCAGCAAAGGTAAAGGTGAGCCAACTAAACATCACAGGTGCCAGGTTCTGTCAAGTTCTATAGCTAATTACCAACTTCTTCAGCAGTTCCTTATATTGCCCATTTTTATATCCAACTGCATTTCCATGCTCCATTTCCAAAGGCGTTGTTCCACAATAAAATTAGATATAAAAATACACTAAACATTGATGCTTCAATTAAAGGTGATCCTACCTTAATGAAAACCCTTCTTAAAAGTATAAATTCCCCAGAGTGTTTTCACAGTATATATTGTATAGTTTTGGTCCTTTTCCCATATTTAAATGGATTTTGCTTAGAGCTGTGTAATAATTCTGGCCAGAAAAATATATACAGTGCATAATATCTAAACGTTTTCATTATTGCTACTATCCTTTTTGCCTTGTTCAAGAGAAGGAAAAAAAAGCTTCCAGATTCATTAGCAGTTGCACTGATCCTATTGATTCTGAATCTCTTAATAAACAGGATGTTCATGAAAACAAGTTTATTTAGTTTCATTTATGGTCTGCAGCAGCACTGGGGCTTTTTTTTTTTTTTTTTTTTTTGAGTTCCCTCCTCATATTACCTATGAGGTTTATGGGTCTAGAAAGGATCTGAATAGCTTTAAAAGGACCATATGTGGGCTGCAAAGCCTTTCTAGGAGCCCATAGGGGTCTCTGTGGGACAATCCATATGGCTGAGAGTTCTGTGGTACAGCAGGCATAAAACAGCATCCCTGCCTTTAAAACAGACAGAGCAGTAGAGATGAAATGACAGAGATGGAAATATTTCTGGAAAAAAACAGTGGGAAATAACATGGCTAGAGGCAGAATTAACTATAACAGTACACTTTACTGTCTTTGCAAAGGGTTGATTTTGATTTTTTTTTTGCCTTCTAGTTTAATTTCACTTTTGCAATTTAGACTACTGAAATATGTAAAAACTATCTTAAAAATACTTGCTTAATTTCAAGAAGACAAATAGTGTTTGATTATTACCTTTTTTTAGAATACAATGTAAATTCTCAGGAACAAAGCTTCTGTTCTAGGTCTTTTCTATGATAGATAGAATATCAGTGAAAATAAGATTAAGTTTTCACACAGGAAATTTTCTTAAAATTTATTTTAAATTAATTTGTTGCAAAAATAAAACATCATGGATTTGTCATAATCTTATTGTCCATCAATCTGTTGTACAGTACTGTTCTGTTCCTACATTGGTGGGATTTCAATCTGAGTCTGAGTACATACTCTAAGTCTGAGTGCATACTCTACAGAATTGCAATAAGACCAACGGTTTCACCAACAGTCATCGCTGCAGTTTGTTTTACATCTCATTTCTCACAGATTTCACAGGAGAATTTGTATGTACATAATGTAAAAGGAACCCAAGCAATATTATGGACAATGAAAGCATAAGCTTCTCCTTCTTGGAATTCTCCACAGACAAGCCACAGTAACTGCCTCTGGGTGTTCTTTGTTCTGTTTCATCACTTTGCCATCTGGGGAAATGTAAGAGAATCAATACATCAGATTCTGGAGGTTATGCTTTAGAGAATATTTCTTTTTAACAGCTGAATTGTTTTCCTCCTTTTCTTCATAAATAAAAACGGGGGAAAAATATTGTAACTAGTGACAACTGAGATGACTAAATACTGCAGCTTTGCTTAGATACAGATAAAAAGGTTGTAAACCTTGCTTGACAATGTCCAGTCACAGCATGAAGGACAAATTTTTCATGGACTTTGCATTAGTGTGATGTATGGTTCTCTTTGCCCCCTCCCCCCCAGTAAATTACCTTCATCCAGGATAAATGTAAATATAAGAACAAGCAGTAACATTACTCGATAATTTAATTCTCCTTCACTGTGTCCTTGAAACTTCTCAAGCTTCTCACTAAGCATTGCAATCTTTTAGAGTGACTTAATGCATAAAGTATCAAAGTACTGAGAGATCCCAATAGTTCCACAAAATTAGACAGGCATTGATTTTAAACTTTTTTTTTCTTTGTTAACATCTTTCTTTGTATACAAAAGGAAATTTGATGGAATATAGCTGTCTCTGGTCTTTAAAATTATAATGCTGATTGAGATGTTTATTAATAAATAGTTGGCATTATTCCATGATGTAATTTTAAGATTACAGAGTTATTATATTCTACAAATAAAATTAAGAATGTATGTACTGATTCATTTTCAGTTAAACATTAACAAAAATGGTTTTAACTTCTTTATCCTGGAAGAATATGTTACCCAAAGGCCTTCATCTGTAGAAATGTCTCAAATAAAAATGTCTGAACGTGACTGGGAATTTTATTTTTTTTCCTGTATGAATATGTAATGTTGAATAATTCTTACTTGTGTCATTTGTATCATACCTTACAGTCTTGATTACAGAGGCAAAACACCTTTAATTTTTAGAGGTCTGAATGCAAAGTAGGTCTACCTCATGTGATATAATATTCTTATAATTTCTATTAAATCATAGAATTCCTAGAGGCTCAAAATGCAGGAATCCCAGATTTTTGGCTGTGACCACTGAAAAAAGAAACAAGACTCCAAAACATGACAGCCTATTCATCCTTCTCATAAAGAGAGAAAGTATAGAACCATAGAATCATAGAATGGTTTGGGTTGGAAGGGACCTTAAAGATCATCTAGTTCCAACCCCCCTGCCATCAGCAAGGACACCTTTCAGTAGACCAGGTTGCTCAAAGCCTCATCCAACCTGGCTTTGAAAACTTCCAGGGAGAGGGTAGCTTCATTGTTCAGCTGAAGGAGTTAACTCATAGAGATGAATCCCTGCTCCTTTGTGTCTTTTCTCCATCTTGCCCTATGCTCCCTACATATATGAACACCTGATGGTCTAACTTAATCAGAGTAGTTGTTACTACTTCATTTTAATGTACGCTCTGTGCTGCTGACTTCATTCTGTCAAGGTATGTCTCAGCTCTGTTGATAGGGAGTTGTCAGGCTTCCTTTTCTTCAGACAAGTGGTAATCGAGTGCAACAACCAAGAATTTCACCACTATCACTTTTGGAAAGTTGTGCTTAACTTCAGGCACCAAGGAAACGGCAAGGTTAACAACAGAAAGGCTTTAAACTTCACAGCTTGGTTTTTATTGGATTGAAGTCTGTAGGTACTCAGTAGGTAGCACAGCTGTGACTTATGATTTTTATGATTTATAATAAGGCACATAAAGATGTAATACATATGAGAAAATAAGAGGAAAACTGCAAAACTTGGTGAGTATAGCTGCAATACTAAGAGCAGTAATATTGAACTGATTGTTTCTAACTAGGAGTAGGAGAAAATTATCTCTAGCCCTTTTACTTCCCTGTTAAATTTGCACTTGGATATAACAACATCTCCATTTCATTTTCTTTTCATCAATAGCAATTTTACTGTAATTGCTATGAACAATTAAAAAGATATTTACAGTGTAGTTATCCCAAATTCTACTTACAGGAACAAAGTGCTATGTGAACGGAGTATGTGTTCTTAATTCACAGTTGGTAATCACTTTTGGGAATATCATTGCACATTAGACTAGATCTTATCTGTTATAAACAGACATGGTTCCACAGATACAATTTGTCCCTTGTAATGGTCTTGTCCGCAATTTCTGTAAGTTTGTACTCAGCAGTATATGTTACCTTTTTCTAGGAAACGTGCCTGAGCTGTAACCATTGGCATGTGATATGCAGGTGTAGAGAGTCCTGGTGTAAAGAAAAGCCCATTGACCAATATTTGGGAGAACAGGCAGCTCTGTTTAATCTTGACTGAGAGCCAACAGCTCCTGATGATAAATGCAGGAGCTCTGCTTCCTCTTGTAATAACTAGCTGTGATTCAGCCTTAAGCATAACACTAAGAGGTTTCTAAACTTTCATCAAATCAATTTTTTTTCAGTTGTATTTGTTTTAATAGTCATAGACCAAAAATCTATTTGATCCAACAATTTCAATGTCTTCAACATGAAAAGGTTTGTAACTAGAGAAAAAAAAAAAAGAGAGAGAATGAATATACATTGTATGTATTTGCTCACACTTATCTACACTTTCTCTATCCAGAGAACTAATGTAGACTCCAATGGGATCTGAAGGACTATCTGCCACCTGTATCATCAGAGGTAGTCATAACTGATAGTTTTGGCTCAGATTTCAGTATATTCTCTGGCCTTTCCAATATTGAATTTGAGCCAGATTTTTAAAATTCAAGATTGTGGGCAGATTTTGAATGAATTCTATCTAGCCATTAGCAGAGCTAGTGGGAGGGCATCCAAAATAGCATTGTTGTCTATGATATATCTGGGATTGTGGGAATAACCTTTGTACTGTCCTTAGGAAAAGCATCTTGGACTGTTTTGTTCTCACATCATACTTGTGTATGTTACTACTTCCATTCTTTGAAATGTCCTTAGTCTATTTTGTACCTCTGTGAATTAAACACACTTCAGTAATAACTTTACCTATTAGATATTGTGATACCGTTATACTTTATATAGGCAGTTTTAAATAAGTGTACCCAGCCTTGAATTAAAAAAAAAAAAATAAAAAAATAATAATAATAAAAAAATCTAATAGAGCTGTATCCTTGGCAGTGAGAAAGAAAATTATAAAAACAGTAGTTATTGATAAGGTTCTAGTGAGACACAGAAGAATGATTTTAGTAAACTATATCAGGATACGATTTATTGTAACCACAGTTTATCATCCTGTGAACCTGTGTACATTAGACCTATCAAAAACAAAGATCTGAATTAATCTCCACTCCACTGTGGTGCTTGGATAATGCTCTGTAACTATGTGTTTTACACAGAGAGATACCATTAAAATGCATGTGTTGCATAGCATAAACTGAAAGAACAAATTTTGTCTGTCTTTCTTCATTGTTTCTAAATATTAATATGAAACTTTTAATTCAGTTGTGACAATTATATGACCATTTCCACTATAGAATACAATTATGACTCTGACAGTGAATATTTGTCTTGCAAAATTATATCTCACCTTTTTCTTAAAATATGTACGGTCAGTAAGAATATGATGATTTTGAAGATAAATCAGTTTATACCATGTAAGAGCTTCTGCCCCATTTGGCTATTAAAGCTATATTTTCTATTACATTGCCAAGAAGAAAAATAGTGACTACATGGCAGTTTTAAGTATACCATAAATCCTAAAAAAGAAACAAACATCTGAGACCTCCAAAATATACGTGCTAGAGAACTAGATAAATCTCACGAATTCAGCAACAGGTTTTCATATCAATAATTTAGTCTTCAGATTTTAAGAGGTTCAGTGATCTAGGGAAGTAGACTCTATATCCAGCAAAATGCATGTTTATAGCTGAGTGGATGGAGATTCAGGCTTCCATTACAAATAAAAGGTATGGCATTAAATTGCCCTAGCCTCTTACTGTACAAAACTATCAGACACTAGTAAAATATTATTACATTCCCTTGCCCTTTTTTACCAACAACAGCATCAGCACATATTGCCAAATACAATTTGCACCAGGGAATATTAGGTTCTTCCTGAACTGCAATATGTATGAATAGAGGTGGGCTTATCATCTGTTTTCCCCGTTTATTTGCAATGCAAGAAATCCTAAGTTTTGTGGCAGAAGGACTGAACTACAACTGACTGAGAAGTCACCTTATCCAACCATTTTTGCTTCTTTGATCTAATCATTCTTGTATGAGTACGTGATGAGTATGCTGCTTACAATATGCTACTTGTACTGAGAACATCCTATTTTACATTATTTTTAAATAAAATATGAAAAATTAGCAGTAAAGAATTTGATTTTTAAAGTAAATAGCCTTAAATGTGTCAAAAAGACAGGTAGTCCCTAATTTAGTAAAAATTTTGCAGAAGATTATGACTTAAGATAAAGCTTTTCTGTTCACTTGACAGTATAAATTATACAGATTTAACAGCAGTACCACTTATCCAAAGTACTTCTTTTTGAGTTTGTATTTTGCAACTGCTAACAAGTCCCTCTCCCTTCTTCCAGGCAGAGCATTGTGGGAGTAGCCTGGGTGGATTGCACAATGAGTAGATAAGCACATTACTTTAGACTGGTATTCAATGTCTTGCACTTTCAGCGTTATAACACACCAGTTGGTAAAATTGCCATCCGCATTTGGTAAAATTATGAAGGATGAACTTAAAGTACTTGCAGGCACATACAGATCAGTGTTCTTATATCAATATTTGTATGAAGTAGAACTAAAAAGTAGGGAAAAAAAGCATTCTTGTTATTGACATTAAATATACTGTTTAACTTGTTTGATATACTTAGTTGACAACTTAAAAAAAAAGAGTAAAAAGAAAGTGTATATATGTATATGTGAGGAGGAAGAGCACTTTTCTGCATTTCTTGGATTTCTCACAACTTCAAAATACACTACATAAATATTCCCAAATTTATCCTGTGTTCCAAAAGACATCAGAAGCAATTTGTTTTCAAAAGCAATACCTAGAGACGTTTTCCTCTGTGAGGTGCTCTGTCCTACTGGAATGTGTTTGATATGATCTAAGAGTATGTATCAAAATGCCTGCCACTGGGTTTGAGATACTTTGTGTGTTACTCAATATTATATCTGAACTAGAATGGAAGATAGGAAAGCACTAGATGACCAGTCCAACAAAGTAAGGTTGTTTCATTCATAGACTAAATTTAGGAGCCCAGAGAAATTTGCAATTCAAAATTTAAGTAGTTAATGGTATTTCTAATTACAGGTTTGGTGATTTCCATTGTCCTGGTTTCAGCTGCGATAGAGCTAATTTTCTTCTTAGTAGCTCAAACAGTGCTGCTTTGGTTTCAATACAGGATTTGGTATGAGAAGAATGTTGATAATATACTGATGGTTTTGGTTGTTGCTGGGAAATCAAGGATTTTCCAGCTTCCCATGTTTTGCTAGTCTGCAGGGTTGGGAGGGGGGGAGAAAAGAAAGGGGGGGGGGGGGGGGGGGGGAGCATATAGCAAATCAGTAGATCCAAACTGACATTTGGATATGTCAATGGAATATTCCATATCATATAACATCATGCTTGGTATACACATGAGGGCTGGCTGGAAAGAGAGGCTCTCTCTTTTCTGGGGTTGTGGTTGTAAGGGACTTCCACAACATTAAAAATATATAAATATAAAATATATACATTTGTAGCTTTTTAAATAAGCTCATCATTACTGCTCAAAGATTACACAATTTATCTGGACTGTGAAACAGTGGACTGCAAAACCAAATACACTCGGATTTTTTTTCCCTCTCTAATGCTTTGCCCTCCCATCCACTTCTTCCTTCAGCCCTACACTAGAAACACACTGTAACACACTAGTGTGTGATACAAGCAAAGGAGTCTCCTAGTACATATAAAATTCTAACAGGAAATTTGCACTTTACATGGCACCGAGGTTACAGACAAAAGATGGGATACACCTGTCTCAGAAGGGGAGAAGGATCCTGGGGCAAGAATTAGCAGGGCTCATTGACAGAGCTTTAAACACGATTGGAAGGGGGAAGGGGATATAACTGGGACTGCTGGTAGTAACTCTGGGAGGTACATGCCTGCAGAGCACCGCATTGGGATTCCAGCTGCTCCAGCCAGAAAGTCAAAGTCAACTTCACTGAGGGCCCAACTTAAATGTTTCTATGCTAATGCACGTAGCATGGGCAATAAACAAGAGGAGTTGGAGATATGTGTGTGTCTGCAAGTATACCACCTGATTGGCATCACGGAGACATGGTGGGATGGTTCCCATGACTGGAGTGTTGGAATGGAAGGATACAGGCTCTTCAGGAAAAACAAGAAGGGGAGACGAGGAGGGGGTGTTGCCCTCTATGTCAACAACCAGCTGGAGTGTATGGAGTTCCACCTGGAGACAGATGAGGAGCTAAAAGAGAGTCTATGAGTCAGGATTAAAGGGAAGGTAGGGAGAGGGGATATTACAGTGGTGGTCTGCTACAGGCCACCAGACCAGGGAGACCTAGCAGATGAGGACCTCTATAGGCAGATAGGAGCAGCCCCACATTCACAAGCCCTGGTCTTCATGGGGAGCTTCCAGCACCCACACATCTGTTGGAGAGAAAACACAGCAAGGCACAAACATTCCAGGCAGTTCCTAGGATGTGTGGAAGACAACTTCCTTCTCCAAGTGGTAGAGGAACCGATGAGGAGGGGTGCCATGCTGGACCTTCTTCTCACCAAGAAGGAGTGGTTGGTGGGGAATGTGAAGCTCTCGGGCTGTCTTGGCTGCAGTGACCATGAAATGTTGGAATTCGAGATCCTCAGGGCAGTGAAGAATGTGCATTGTAAGCTCACCACCCTGGATTTCAGGATTGCAGATTTTAACCGTCAGGGATCTGCTTGGTCAAGTACCATGGGATGAATTCCTGAAGGGAAGAGGGGTGCAGGACAGTTGGATCATACTCGAAGATCTCTTTCTCCAAGCCCAGGAATGATGCATCCCAACAAAGAGGAAGGCAGGCACAAACAGCAGGAGGCCTGCATGGATAGACAGAAAGATCCTGAATAAATTTAGGATCAAGAAAGAAGCCTACAGAGGGTGGAAGGAAGGACGGGTAACTTGGGATGAATACAGAGAAATTGCCCGAGAAGCCAAGGATCAGCTTAGGAAAGCCAAGGCCCTGACAGAGTTAAATTTGGCCAGAGATGTCAAGAGCAACTAAAAAAGCTTTTATAGGTATGTTGGGGAGGAAAGGAAAACTAGGGAAAATGTGGGCCCTCTCCGGGAGGCAGCGGGAGATCTGATCACCTAGGACATTTAGAAGGCTGAGGTGCTCAATTACTTTTGTGCCTCAATCTTCACCAGTAAGGACTCGTGCCACACTGCCCAAGTCCTAGAAATCCAAGGATGGGTCCGGGAGAATGAAAAGCTGCCCACTGTAGAAGATCAGGTTCAGGAGAACCTAAGGAACCTCAAGGTGCACAAGTCCATAGGACCTGATGGGATGCATCCACAGGTCCTGAGGGAACTGGCAGATGAAGTTGCGAAGCCATTATCTATCATATTTGAGAAGTCATGGCAGTCTGGTGAAGTTCATGCAGACTGGAAAAAGGGGAACATAACCCCCATTTTTAAAAAGGGTTGGAACTAGATGATCTCTAAGGTCCCTTTCAATTTATAACATTCTATGATTCTATTACTTTTGCCTCTAATTATAATTAATTATATAACTTCAAATTAAACAAACTCTCTGAAGTGCAATTTGGTGATATTACTTTATCTTTGCTAGAGGTTTCTCTCAGCTTAGCTGTGTCACTCACACATCACCCCTTATCTTTCTTTGGATAAGCATTGCTGTTATGGTTGTGAAAAATCAGACAAAAGACTGCAGTTCTAAATTTTCAGTGTAATTGATGCAATATTTAGAAGGATCTGAAGAAATATGGATGATTTGTCTGATGTGTTTTTTTTTTGCTCAGTCATTTGATGATGCAGTAGATACTGTACAGTTTGATCCCAGTAATTCAACTACCAGAGAAAAAAGATGTTTATATTACAAAAACAGGCATGCATACCGTTACTAGAGTCATAGCAATAAAATCAGTGTAACACCAACAAAACAGTGCTGAACTGAAACCGCATATCTTGGTGACTTCTAACAATACATATACAGCATTATGGAGCTGCACATGAATTGTCTTACATACTTTTCAATCAGGTTTTGGAACCTGTGCTGACCTCAGTGTAGCTACAGCTGCACCCTGATATGTGTGCTAGGAAGTCTACTAGCTGAGATATTTCTACATCTCAGTGTCACTGCAGTATAGGCAGTACACTGCACAGTACAACAGTCACTGTTGGTGTCTTAAAATGCCACTTCCATTTCCTACCATTTCTTGTTCAAGGAAGACTTTTATTCTGTTTGCTGCAATTAACTTGATTTCCTGCTTTATGAGATTCTCTCTATTGGTGTTCTAAATTTTAGAACAAACTCTTCAGAAACACGATCAAAACTATTTTCTTCATAACTACATTTTGTTTGATGAGCTTTATTGATCATGACTCCCCTTGGTTAGAAACAAACAGAACTGCACTCCTAGAATCCCTTCTCTCTTTCCTTCTTTTCAGGAGTAATCATGTCTATCAGCCTCTTCACTTAGTCACTGAGAAAACTCACCCCTTCCTGTTAGGAACTGTAAGTTGAATTGCATTAGAGAATATGAAATATAAAGTCTCAGATAACAAAAACTGACTGTAATTATATTCACACACAAAAAAACACAGAGGGAGACTTTTAAAGCCAAGTGCCAGGAAAACAAAACAAAACCCAAACCAAAGGAAATCCAGTCATGAATTAAATCCTCCATATGTTTTTTAACTTGGGTCATTAGATGCCTTGTGAAATTCATTAACCTGGAACTCTACTGTGCTTAGGTATTGGTCAAAGCAGAGATGGTGTCACAGTGTTGTTTGCAACTTTATTTGTTTATCTTTCAATTGCATGAAATCTGTGTGGAGTTGGAGAGCATGTGTTTGGTGAAGTGTAAGCAGGTCTTAAGTCCTAATTCTGTACCTGCTACCTACCTGTGCACTGTGCGAGTAATTTTTTGTGCTACAGTTTACCTATCAAGTGGGAATTATACATGTGTTTTGTGGATTAATTAGGTGAAAATTCTGAGGTACTTTTTGAACATGTTGAGTACTACTATAAATACTAAACCTCAGATCCACACAAGTTTTTAACCACTTAACACCTGTCAAAACAAACAGAATTAAGTGCCTAGATAGTTTTTTGCAGATCTGAGCTTTTGTGCTTGCTGTTTGTAACTTTTGTTCTTCCTTTAATCAAGGAGTTGTTGCTTGTAGAATGCGTCAGGGAACAAATTAAAGAAAGAAAATTGCATGTTTGTATTTTTCAAATGTTGCAGTTTATTACAACTATACTTTCAGTTTTGTGGAATGCATTTTCCAACTTAAGACCTTATGTAAGTTTCCAATAACATAAGTTGAAATTATTAAGAGAAAAATGGAAACCTTTATTCCCAAACTTGAGTTACTCTTTTGATGTGCATGTGAAATTAAAATTATTACTCTAGAGAGAACTGTGTGTGCAAAGGTTTATTTTTTTGTTTTGGTTGGGGTTTTTTCCTTCAAAAAAAGAATGCAATTCATACTGGTTTAGTCTACAGAAGTAATTACTTGTACCAAAGTACTGAGTATCATCTCTGAGTGCTATGAATAGAAGAGATTACATTTTAACTGCATATAAGGTGAGAGTATGAGACTGAGTCAGGCATGGTGAGAGAAATGGCTTGATGAATTCATAGCAAGAGGACTTACTTCTTCAACTTTCTGCAGTTTATAGCTGCACAGGCCTTTATGCCCATTATCCAGTCACATGTGTGAACTCTTGCTACATTAAACAAATACGCATGTAATGTACTGTTATGATCCAGGGAACTAGCCATTGAAGTAAAAATGAATTCCCAAATTCTTTCACAGATAAAGAAACAGAGAGCATACTGAGGACATTAATGAAACATTTGATACCTCTGACACATAGAAACAGAGGTCAATGAAATTGTGCCAGTCTGTATTAGTTAAGAACTGGGCCCACATTTATTTCATTTCTTTATTTTCCAAATCCCATTACTCAATATCTGGGTTTTTTTTAAAGAAATCTGTCACAGTACATCCTTTCATGTTTTAGGAATATCTTGCATAAAGCAAGTGAGGAGTGACCTCTCAAATGGAAACTTCAAAAATAACCTCAAAAAGTTTGGAACTTTACAAATACAACGTTGGAATTTAAAAGGAGAACTATGAAATATTTACACAAAAAGCCCCCCCCAAAACAAAGTGGTTAGTTACAGCATGCAAAAAAATGGAAGAAAATAATGTTTCTAATGAATAGCAAGCAGTTATTAAGATGGTATATACACAAAAGCTATGCTTCAAAAATAGGCTTCACCAAAACAACACATTTTTGGGTTGTTATTTTCAAGCTTTAAACCACAATTTTTTTTCTTTTCCTTTACATTTATTAATCATGAATACATACCAGAGAATTTTTTCCAGCACAATTAGTACAAGAATATGCAGAGTATTAAATCTCTGGTTGATATCTCCATTGTTTTGTTTGTTTGGTTTTGTTTTTTTTGTTTTTTTTTCAATAGACTTCTTGTGGAAAAAAGTTTCTGATTATTATACTCATCCTGATTTCCAGATACCAGGGCAATACATTATTTAGCCTTTGGATATGGTGTTGCTGTGGAAAGCTAAGTGAATATATACATTTAGAGAAGTGAGACATAAAGAATAGATTCTGCAAGGGTATAACTCATATAAAAACAATGACTGTTGGGATAATTTTATTTTTTTGTTGGTGCTTTAGCATCACTGATAATAACAGCATGTCTACCATTAGTCGTTCTAATTACCTGTAGTGCAGGGGCAGATCACAAAATTTAGTCTTTATTTGTTGTTTGCCCAAGAACTGATGACTTCAAAAGACTCTCACAGGTTCCTATATCCTAAGTCTTCTAGGATAACGTAAACTGCTGCAAGGAAATATGTCAGTATCTCTGAGATACATACAATATATAACTTAAGGGAAATTTTAAAATCCAGAAGACACCTTTGTAGTTACCTTGTCTGGTCCATAATAAAGGCATATAAATAAAGTGACATAAGAAATTCCTACATTATGCCTACAACCAAGGTAGATAATAATTTTTAGACAAAGCTAAACAAAATAAAATGCACTTTAAATTTTAAAATTCACCGCATCTCTTTGCATATATGTGTGAAGGTTTAACAGAATTTATCCTTATCAGTATTAATGGAAACTGTTCATGTACGGAAAAAGTGATGAATGATTAATGACTTCTTTAAATTTTGCCTACAAGTTTATGATAATGCCTTTATTAGAGGTTAAGTTCTTTAAGAGTAGCAATAGCAATAATAATTAGTTTGCATCTTGAAAATATTAAAGTCTGATCTCTCACAAGTCACAGGGAACAAATACACAATAAAAAGGCATGAAATGGAAGAACAGCCATGAAAAAGGATACTACAGATAAAATCATCGTTTGACTACTGGTTCTTAATTATTCCAATCAGTTAAATTTAAGTAAACAATGAGTTTCCATGTTGACTATGTAGTTACGTGCTGGGACTTTACTTGAAAACATCATTATAAGAATAAGCCTTGTTAAAATCAATGGAAAAAAGCAGACTCTGCAAAATAAACTAAACAAATACCTAAATAAACTTATACATTGCTTCCAAGATTACAGTCCTGGATTGTTTCCTAAACATGCATATTTGAGGTTAACAATCTTTTAATACTCTTGATAATAAGGTTGAGAATTATATACAGTGAAAACTTAATGAGTATGTTTAATGCTTTTAGTTACTATGTTGCTTTTTAAATAGAAACTGATTCCACTGTTTAGCTGTCATTTAACTTAGTCTGGATCTAGTACAGCACACAAGGGACAGAAGAGAATGCTGTGTTTTTCTCAGCAGTTTTCCAAAGATTGTGGTTTTCTTGTTGTAGTCAAATTTTTGTAAGTGTTAAGTGGAAAAGAATCAGTTAAAAAGCTTTGGCTTCAGACAGCATAAAACCACCAGGGAAATTCATGGATACTAGAGAAGCCTCTTGATCCATATAATAGAGTCAATAAGGCTGAGACTCCCAAAGGGGGTCTTAAGGTCCTTGGTTTTAGTTTTGTGCCTGTGATGCCTTTTGGACTAGTAGCATGTATTTCAGAAGCTCCTGAAATCATGAGGGACTTGACATCATGGAAGAGGATACTTCCTAACAGATTAGCGGAGACTTATTTGATTCCAAGCTGTAAAGCCGGTAATGTCAGAGGGTTCTTGATCTCATATATATTTTTAATAGGGGCTGAAGAAGAACCACTTGCTAGGCTCTCTTACTGTAACAATTCTGTGGGATTTTTTAAAAATCCAAAAATGGATAAAATGAAAAATTATTTTAAAAGTTTGAAACATGAGACTTATACTCTGTAACAACCTTTGAACTTTTTTTTTTTTTTTAATAAAAAATAAGCACTGTGAAGCAGTGTTTCTTCTTAAAGGATGTTGCAGGCTCTAATATTTACATAAATACATTTTAGTTCATAACTATCCTCTTTTCTTTGTACATGCTCAAACTTGCTGCATTGCAGTGTTGTGCACATTTGTAATTTAATGTTGGTAAACATCTTTAAATGTTAACATTGTTATTTAAAAATAGATATGCATTTCAGTTTGAAAATGTAATGGCCACAAAAACCAGGAGGATCTAATTTAGATGAAAGGGCAGAGCAGGAGTCAGGCACAATTATTTGCATAATCAAGTATCATTTTTATTTTTGTGTATGTTTATTTTCCCACTGAACATTTGTGACAACAGAGCAACCATGTACAGATATCTGATTTAAGCACAGAAGCCTATTTAAGGATCTATCATTTTCCATCCTGCTGGTAAGGAGCTTCTGTAGAGTGTAAAAGGGGTGTTGTTGCAAGTTCAAAGTCACACAGTCAGTGAACAAAAGAAAGACACGTGGTTATGGTCTGTGAAAGAGGATTCTCTCTTTCAGAGTTTTTTCCAGATTTGCTTTTCTGGCAAAATCCACTCCATGATGTGTCACAACTGAAACATGTCCATGTGCAGAGAAATTGTTAGTGTTCCCTACTGAAGTAATTACAGAGGCGCTTGTCATTCTTAGACTGCCTCCAAGTGCTCCAATTCTCCAGACTGCTTCTCTTCAATTTCTGTCTGCCATTGTGCTAGAAAGGGGGTCTTTGGTTCTAGATCTGTATTTTTTACTCCAAGACAGGCTGTCACAGTTGCAGTGAAATGAAACGTGAAAGGGATTTGGGAAAATGTAGTCCTTGCAATTTCATTAGATGTTGTCTCACTCTCAGCATTCTCCATTTTCAGAGTCATTTCCTCTGAATCAAAGGCCCTCCTCAAAACACAGGATGGCTACAGAGTTTGTTCTGAACAACATTCATCTGGGGAGCACTTTGCAAGTATCACAACTGTTTTCTTTTGTTTAAGCTGTATTTTAATTGTCAGTGTTTCTTTACAGAAACGATACCTTTTTCCATTGAAAAATATTGGTTAGAGCTCCTTTTGATTTATTTCAATGCACCAAGAACATCTGTACAAAATAGCCTTTTGTTATGGTTTATGTTTAGTACCCCAAAATATCTGTAAAAAAAAAAAAAAAAAGTTGGCTTTATTTATTTTTAATAATCTTCTGAGATTTTTTTTCAGTAAATAGAACCAATTTTTTATGAAGATAGCTTTTTTTTACCAAAAAGGAAATGTTTGTTGTATTATCTACAAGTGCCTTAATTTGTGCAAAGCCTCTTCATAAACATCTTTCTCTCTTACTAATGAAATAGATAAACATTTAAAATTTTAATGTAGTCTGAGAGCTGGTTTATATTTGTACTGATGTCTGGGAAGGATAATATTCTTGTATAGAAATTAGCATTATGAAACTAAAAGTTATATGTAATTGTTTAACATTCTCTTATGTCCTCTTAACTGTTAGAGAACACTAAATCTCCATTTGATGAGTAAGTAGGACACAGTAACTAAACCTTTCCTTAGGAAAAGAAAATAGATTATGAAAGATTAAACTAAGAGCTTTAAGTGCAAACCATTTATCAAAGTCATGTAAGTAGGAGAGATCTTTTGTTTCTAATCCACCATGTTTTCGATCTCTGTTCTGCTTTTCTTCACAGGATAATTTCCATTTTTCCAGGTGTTGAAAGAACACAATATTTAAATATAAATTACTAATAAAAAAAGGTAGTCACAATAGATCAGATTATGCAGAGGCTGATATGCAGGAATTAATTTTGTTGGGACATAGTGATTTAATAATAGTCTTTACAGTTTAATAATCTGATTTCTGTAAAAGATCTTGACCCCTCATGAAACATAATCTTGTTACAGCAGTTTAACTCATCATACTGTCGTTACATGGCGAGAAGTGCGGTGGAGAAGGTAGACTGCAGTACAGTTCTTCATTCATTACCATTAGTTGTTTTACATGGAAATAATGGAATGACAATGTATACACTTACATTGTAACAATCTTGATCTTCCCTGCTAAGACCACCTTGAAAAGTTCTGCACTGCTTATTTTTCCACAGAACTTCCCAGTGGAATAACTTAACAGAGACTCCTGCTTCAAAATGTGTAGCATGACAGGACAACATGCTGTTGCTCAATATTTCAGGGCAGTTTGCACAAGATTAGATTTATCTATGTTTTTCTCCACAATTTTAAATCACTTCCCTTCACTTTGAATTTGGGTCTCCTCAAAGGTGAGAAATCTCTGAACGAAGGAATCTGCAATGCCTTATATAAAATAAAAAATACAAGCCTGGCCATTACAGTATTAAGCTTCTGAGTGCTTGACTTACCAGTAGATATTTTGATAGGAAGCACAGGGAAAGTGTCCCACTTGGGGATGATACTGGAATGGAGGCAGCTTGGTCCTTGGTGACCCAGAAAAGCAGGGCTCCCCTTCAGCCCCCACCCACCACCATCACCACCAAAACCAGGTTTGAAGCTCTCACACCTATTGAACCCCTCAACACACAGAAACAATATCTGCAAGAAGTAACTGCACCAGCACCCTGCAGTGGATATCGGAAAAAGAAACGCCAGGTGCTTGTAGTGGGGGACTCCCTGTTAAAGGGCACAGAGGGTCCCCTCTTCCGGCCTGACAGGGAGTCTCGAGAGGTCTGCTGCCTCCATGGAGCCAAGATCTGGGACATTGCTCTGAGGCTGCGACAGCTTGTCAAAGAAACAGAACACTATCCGCTGTTGGTCTTTCATGTGGGCACCAATGATGCTGCAAGGCACAACATGGGCAGAATCAAAGAAGATTATAAAGCCCTGAGTAGGCAAGTGAAAAAAAAAAAATCAGTGACCAAGTTATTTTCTCCTCTGTTCTGCTTGTTGGAAGAAAGTGGGAAGCCAGAAATAAACACATAATGCACATAAACTCCTGGCTACGTGGCTGGTGTCGACACGGGGGTTTTGGTTTTTATGATAATGGAACTTTGTATACAGATTATAATCTATTAGAGAGGGACAGGATCCACCTGTCTAGAAGAGGCAGAGCAATCTTTGGCAGTAAACTGGCTAACCTTGTACAGCGGGCTTCAAACTGAATGGCTTGGGGGGTGAGGTCCAAAGTAGCAATGCTCAAGCCATTGCAGTAGACTGGGGATTGGGACAGGCCAACTGTCAGAGTGGCAGGTCTGCCTTAGCTGTTTCCCATGGCTGGAACCAGAGGGTCAGTCACCTCAAGGGTGTGCACAACTACAGGAGGTTCTCTTGCTCCTCCTTGGGGATACCTGGATGCTCTACTTCTTTCTCCTCTCTTAAGTGTTTGTATACCAATGCTCACAGCATGGGGAATAAACAGGAAGAACTAGAGACCTGTGTGCGGTCGCAGCACCATGATCTCATTGCAATCAGAGAGACATGGTGGGACAGCTCATATGATTGGAGTACTGTCATGGATGGGTATGTCCTCTTCAGGAAGACAGGCCAGGAAGACGGGGTGGCGGGGTTGCCCTTTATGTGAGAGAACAACCAGAATGTATTCAGCTAGAGATGGATCATGAAGGAGTGGAGAGCTTATGGGTGAAAATTAAGGGGCGGGCTAAAATAGGTGACATTGTTGTGGGTGTTTACTATAAGCCACCTGATCAGGATGAGGAGGTGGATGAGGCCTTCTACAGGCAGCTGAGAGTAGCCTCAAGATCGCAGGCCCTGGTTCTTTAGCTTATGGGTGAAAATTAAGGGGCGGGCTAAAATAGGTGACATTGTTGTGGGTGTTTACTATAAGCCACCTGATCAGGATGAGGAGGTGGATGAGGCCTTCTACAGGCAGCTGAGAGTAGCCTCAAGATCGCAGGCCCTGGTTCTTTTGGGGGATTTCAATCACCCTGACATTTGTTGGAAAAGCAACACGGACAGGCCCATGCAGTCCAAGAGGTTGCCGCAATGTGTAGAGGATAACTTCCTGATGCAGGTGGTGGAAGAGCTGACAAGAAGAGGTGTGTTTCTGGACCTTGTTCTTACTAACAAGGAAGGTCTGGTTGGGGATGTGAAGGTTTGGGGCAGCCTGGGTTGCAGCGACCGTGAGATGGTAGAGTTGAGCATCTCATGTGGGAGATGTAAGCCAATAAGTAGGGTTTCAACCCTGGACTTTAGGAGAACCAATTTTGACCTCTTCAAGGAACTAATTGGGGGTATCCCATGGACTAGAGTGTTGGAAGATAAGGGGGCCCAAGAGAGTTGGTTAACGCTTGAGCACCATGTGGATGAGCAAGGAGCTCATGGGAAAACTCAAAGGGAAGAGGAAGGTCCTTGAAATGTGGAAAAAGGTGTAGCCACTTGGGAGGAATAAAAAAATGTGGTCAGGGCCTGCAGGGATACAACTAGGAAGGCTAGGGCCCACTTGAAGCTGAATCTGGCAAAGGAGGTTAAAGAAAACAAAAAGGGGTTTTTTCAAGTACATCAATAACAAAAAGAAGACTAGGGAGAAATGTGGGCCTGCTGTTGAATGAAGTGGGTGCCCTGGTTTCAGGAGATGCTAAGAAGGCAGAGATACTGAACGCCTTCTTTGCTTCAGTCTTTACAACTAAAAAGTGCCCCTCAAGAACCCAAGATGCTAGAGGGAAGAGAGTGTCTGGAGGGAGGAAGACTGCCCCTTGGTTGAGGAAGAACTGGTCAGAGATAATCTAGATATTAGGAAGAAGTTCTTCATTGTGAGGGTGGTCAGACGCTGGAACAGGTTGCCCAGGGAAGTTGTGGATGCCCCCTCCCTGGAGGTGTTTAAAGCCAGGTTGGATGAAGTGTTGAACATCCTGGTCTAGTGGAAGGTGTCCCTGCTGATGGCAGAGTTGGAACTAGATGATCTTTAAGGTCCCTTCCAATCCAAACCATTCTATGATTCTATGATTCTAAACAAAATTGATATACACAAATCCATGGGGCCTGATGGGAGGTACCCATGAGTGCAGAAGGAGCTGATGGACTTGATTGCTAAACTGCTCTCTATCATCTTTGAAAGGTCCTGGACAATGAGAGAGGTGCCTGAAGACTGGAGGATAGCCACTGTCACTCTAATCTTCAAAAAGGGCAAGAAGGAGGATCCAGGCAACTACAGGCCAGTCAGCCTCACCTCCATCCCTGGGAAGGTGATAGAACAGCTCATTCTTGATAACACCTCTAAGCAGCTGGAAGAAAAGAAGGTTATCAGGAGTAGTCAACATGATTTCACTAAGAAGACCAATCTGGTAGCCTTCTATAATGTTGCCACCAGCTGCATAGATGAGGGGAAAACAGTGGATGTTGTGTACCTTGATTTCAGCAAGGCTTTTGACACCATATCCCGCAACATCCTTGTAACAAAGCTATTTGTTACAAGGATGATGTTGTAACAAACATCCTTGGTTGTTTTTTTTTCCTTGAATAAAACATGAGCAAAGAACAAACAATTCCTGCCTAATGATTTCCATACATGTTTTACCAGAAAATTTATCAAGGAGGACTGTCACTGTTTCTTTTTTTCAGTACCACAACCATGGTAGCTTCTCTTGGCTTGCTAGTTGCTTTCTGCTTTTAAAATCCTCAGATATAATCAGTCACAACCATATGGCTTACATTTATAATAGATTTGTGGAGAAAGCTGTCACGTTCTATTTTGGCTTAATCATGTGTTGTGTATGGTGGCATCCCTTACAGTCCCCAAAGAAGTGTCTATAGTCCCCAGATAGCTTATGTATTCTGAGTCATCACAATTTCTTCTTCCATGCAAAGTGAACAAAAAGTTGCAATATTTTCAATCAACTATGATGATGATTGATTAGTTAATACTAAAGACATATCAGACATGCCAAAAATATACCAGTAGACAGTCATCAATCATGACAGCTCTGTCAATTATGAAGTTTAAAGTTACATTAGCCTCAATAACTTAGAGTATTTTAGAGTATTTTATTTACCCATTACAAGATCTTCTCTGTTTACTTCTACCAAAACATTTTTCTGTCAACACTGGGGAACCAAAAATTCTTTGTATGTTTTCCTCCTCTTAATTTGTTTTCAAAGACTAAGAGGAATTTTTAATGTGCTTCTAGAAATGACATTTCCTGTGTGAATTGTATAAGACAGATCTCAATGATCCCATTCAGAACAGGAAATATATCAGATTTCGGATCATCCAAGCTCAGGTTCAGAAGTTGGTGCTACATCCATATGGCCCTGACCTATTTTCAGGGTTAACTGTTGCACTCAGTGCTAAATTGAGCTTTAACATAGTTACAAATTGTTCAGCTCAGTGGGTACCAGGCAATTATCATGGTTTATCCAGGCTAGAGTTCTGATTTCCTTCTTTAGTTGGGAATAAGACCATTTTCCTGTTTTGGAGCCATGTAATTTTTTTGGAGGACAACATTACATTCTCGCTAACTACACATTGAGGTATTTTTAGTTTTTGTTTATTTGTTTGGATATTTGTTTGTTTGTTTGTTTGTTTTACAGAGGATTCTTATACAGTCTCAGGGATGTGAAAGACACATTTCTTTGCCAAGATCTGTTAGAATTAGTTTGTTTATAACAAAAACTTCAGAAACAGTGTTATTTATTGGTGTTCTGTAAATCACTAGTAGGGATGTGCGGAGGATGAAATGACCAACACCGAGATATCTTCAGGCATCAGGCATCAGCACTTTGTTGAAGCTTTGCACTGCTTATATATCCTTTTTTCTTCAGCACACCCCAAGCACACGGCATTCTTTCACTTTTGATTTGTTACTGCTTATCACACACGCGCCTAAACAATTGACATGATTGGATAATTCCCCCTTTTCACGAGCCATTCTTTTACTTCTAACTGGTTACTGATTACGGCACAAAATATTCCCTTATCTTGTCTCATACACATTCTTTCTTGTCATTCTGCTTTGTTGTTTTATTTTATCTTCGCTCAAGGTCAGGAATTAATTGCTCAAGGTTGAAGCCGCCTGCAGCTTCGGCTCTTAAAGCACCAACAGGGATGGGAGATGCTGGAGAATCTTTGTACTGTCCTACAAAGGCACTTGGCTGAAGCTGTAGGCCAATGTACTGATTTTGTCTGGGACAGAGTGATTTTTCTTCAGCTTGCAGGGTGTACTGTTTTGGATTTGTGCTGGAAACAGTGTTGGTAACACACTGATGTTTTACCTGTTGCTGAGCAGTGCTTGCACAGGGTCAAAGTCTTTTCTGCTTCTCACGCTGCCAAGCCAGTGAGCAGGCTGGGGGTGCATAAGAAATTCGGAGGGGACACAGATGGGACAGCTGATCCCAACTGACCAAAAAGATATCCCTTTTGTCATACAGTATAACACCATGCTCAGCATATAAAGCTGGGGGAAGATGGAGGAATGGGGAATGGGAGTTATGGTGTTTGTCTTCCCAAGTAACTGTTACGCATAATGAAATCCTGCTTTCCTGGAGATGACTGAACATGTTTGCTTGAGTGTGCAGCTTTTGCTTCACCTTTTAAACTTTCTTTATCTCAACCCATGAGTTTTCTCACTTTTACCTTTCTGATTCACTTCCCTGTCCCTCTATGGGATAGTGAGCAAGCAGCTGTGTGGTGCTTAGATGCCTACTGGGTTAAACCATAACATCCATCTAAAAAATTTACTTCTTGGGTAGTATAAATTTGTTGTTCTTTAGAATCCCAACAAATTACTTTGAGTCCAAATTTCTCCTTGATTATCTCACAACTCATAACTGATGAAAAATTCATACATTAACCACCCTGCTATTGACATGACTGTTAATAAGTAAACTTCAGGCTATTTTGTGAAACAACAAATTTGACTACAGTAAATGTTAATTGCTATTTTCTCAGGCAACAGTTGAAACGTATAGACTGTAATGCACTCTGTTAGTTACACAAGATAGTTCTGCATTCTTCTTTGTATTAGATTGTATGTATACATACATATATATATTGCTAATATGTAATTGTAGAGAATTTTTTTCTTTGTTTCTCTGTGATTTTATAAAACTTAAAATTGTTGAACATACTGAGAAATGGCATCACCTGAGAATCTCCTTGCAGTAGATACCAGTACTTACCAGTACTTACCATAACCTGTTTTTAACATCTTCTGCATGGTAATTAGTTTTTTTTTTTTTTTTTTTTTTTTTTTTTTTGTGGGTTTTTTTTTTCCCCATTGTAATCAAAATGCTATCATAGCTATTCTGTGAGATGCCATGGTGCCCAGACCTTACAGTTGGACTTTATCTTAAATAAAACATCTCATCGTTGGGAAACTTCTATTATCTTTAGCCTGTTGCAGCAAATCTATGTCTGCCAATCCACTGGATGAATCAGGATGAATTACAAATAGGAGAACAAAGAGAACAGTTTACATATACACTGAATCCCTTTGGGTACCCCAGTCCATTCTCTTCAGCTTAGTGCATTGTCTGCAAACATCAAAGAGATGCTGTACATTTCCAAGTCTACTGGATGATTACAGAATTGTAACTTTACAGGTTTATTTGAACTCCTTTGCATGTTGGCCTTCAATATTTTTAAACGAAAAAGCTACAGTAGGCTTTGAGAATTTTTTTCCTATAAAGATTGGATGCAAACACTCTCCAGATGTAAAACTTTTGGAAGATGATAGATGAGAAGTCTGATGCAGGTTATTAAACATAAATTGTGGATATCATTGGTAGAGGACCCTAAGCCACAGACTGTGTAAAGGGGGAGGACAGACTCAGAATATTATTCCTCTATGCTTGCTATAGTGCTGTTTATTCACCTGATCACTTTAATCTATCAGTGTTCCTGTTGGTTTTCCCCTTAGGGCTGAGCAAACAACTTGTATAGGACAAAGAAGGTCAATCCTCCCCCTCAAAAAAATGGTACCAGATAGAGGACTAGGCAGAACACCCCACTACTAATGGCCAGACTTCTTACTGATGCCAAGCAGCAACACACAACTGATCATCTCATCAAAATATTAAGTGTCTTCTGTCCCTAAATGAAGAGCAGAAAAAGAGACTCAAGGGAAACCAAATGATCACAAGGGACAGTAACTGAAATAAAAGACAGGAAATCACCTGTCACTCTGTTGAAAATGGCTAATACGGAAAAGCTGAGGTGTGGCACCAAATAGACCATTCTTAGTATGACCATTTGTATTGGGCAGTACGTAAGACAGGGTCAAGAAAGGTCTTTGGCCTGGCATAGTATGACCATTCTAGTCAGAGTCTCCCTTTGGATAATTAAACTTGACTCTGGAACATAAACTTTTACTGTAAAAAGCCACCATCTTCTGAAGTCCTTTGTTAGAAATGTATGTGTGTCCAGTGTGAAATGAAGTTTGAAAATAGGTCAACTGAGGCAGGAACTTTCACAGTCTAGAAAAAAATAAACTGCATCTTGGTGACAGAACTACTTTTCTTTCCTCACCTAAAATCCAAATTATGTAAATGGGAGAAAAAGAAACCCATATAGAATCCTGAGAATTCTGCACATTTTGGAAGTGTGGAAGACTGGAAAATTCTTTATATTGTCAGCTTTCTCTTCCCCATAGAAATTATACCATCATCAATTTAAGTTTGATAAAATGCCCCCTTTAACAATAACTTCATTATATTTGCAACTTCAGATGTTAAGCTTATCACTGACCACGTGCAAAATGGTTTCTATTCAGTTATTTTACTATCTACCCATACCATGCTTCTTCTGAAAGTCCTTGTGCTAAAACCAGATGTCCTGTTTTTGATAGGATGGAGTTAATTTTCTTCTTAGTACCTAGAAAGCACTGTGTTTTGGTTTCAGTGTGGAATTTGTTATGAGAAGAATGTTGATAATGTAAAAGGACATTGTGTTTGGGTAGTTCGCAGGTTCAAAGGACTGGAGGGGTGAAGTATAATAATTAGCAAAACACAGAATTGGCATTTGGATATGCCACTGACATATTCCATATCATATTACATCCTGTTTAGCATATTAACGAGGGCTGACCAGAAAGCAAAGGGATTCTCTCAGGAACTGCTCGGGCTTGCTCTTCCAGGATTGTGGTTTTGGGTTCGGGGTGCCTTTTCACTCCTCCAGGATTGCTATCGGTGGATCACCCATTTTTTTATATATATGTATATTATTATTATCATTACTATTTTAATTTTATTTAACATAATTATTAATTTGTTCTTATCTCAACTTACAAGTTTCCCTACCTTTACCCCTCCAATTCTCTCCCCCGTTCCCTGGGTAGAGAGGGGGAAGGAGGGGACGGTGTGAGAGGCTGTGTGGTGTTTGGCTGCCAGGAGTATTGAATAAGCTGTTCACTTAAATATTCAAACCTGTACAGCACAATGACCCAGAATCTGAGAATTCACCTTATTTTTTCACCCTCTTTAGTCTTCCTCTAAAGCAGCTACCACTAGGGTTGCTGATTGCTTATTCCAACTTTGCTACATTCATTCTGTGTTTATCTGTTTATCACAAATGTTCAGCATCAGATTAAAAAATCTATTCTCTCTTCAGATCCATTTTACCTTTAGTAATTAACATTATTCTAGGATGTTGTGTTACAGAAGTGATCTCAAGAGCTTCATACTTTTTTCCATCTTGGTAAAATACTACAGTACACAGATGCAATTAAGATATCAGCCTTGAGGCAAGACAACTTGCTCACTGAAAACCAATGTCCCACAAACCATTCATTTGACCTAGTTCCTATAAAAAAAAAAGAAAAAAAAAAGTAGATTGATTTGCAAGATAGCTTGTCACAGTATAATTAGTAAAAAATGAAATCCAGACCAATTATTAACTCATCCACTATCTTTGATATGTGAGATTTTTTGCTTTAACTTCAGAGGCTGAATTTTAAAACCTAAATCTTTCTTCCTCTCTCCTCCTTGGTAGCCTTGGCTGCCTTCCATGGTAGCCTATTTTTCCTTTTCTTTTCCTCCCAAATCCATCAACAACTTATCTAAATAAGCAGGTCATATTTACTAATATTTTTAGCTTGTCTAGACAAATAAATGTTAGTTCAAATTAATGTACAATACTCATGGATGTTATCATGTAGATTGTTCCTGTGGTTGTAATTTGAAGCACAGTACTAGCATATTGCACATAGGTTCTTTGGTAAAATAAGTTTCATCTTTTTGTATACTGTTAAATAATTTTTTACCACCATACATTGGTTAAATAAGAGTGCATATTATTTGTGAAACTACAAGTGAATGGGGCAAAATCATCCTCAGAAAACTCATGCAATTATATAGAAATCAATAATATTTACATTTTCTCCTCTACTGTTTTGTTTTGGGTTTGTTTTTTTTTTTTTGTTGTTGTTGTTGTTTTGGGTTTTTTTAATACTATTCTAGTTCTGCGTTTACTGGAGACTTGCAAGTGATACAGACTGAGGTCAGCAGATAAATTTGTATAATTTCAATGGACTTAGATAAACTCCACACAGTGTTAACCCCAAATAATCCATTTTATTTTAGAGGTATTACCAATTCCTCTAAGCTTTGGTATTCTTTTAAAAATATGAACAATTTATTTTTGTTGCTTTATTTTTCAATACCTTCTTATCAAGGAGTTAAGGTCTGTATTTTCTTTTTTCTTTGTTTTCATTTTTAAAATATTTTTTTCCTTCTGTTGTCTTTCTTACACACTTTTTTTCCATTTTTTCCATTCTCCTGCTTTTTTTCTCTTATCTGTTCCAGTTTGGCTTTCTTGGATGTTTAAAAACACAGTGCTTGAGTTTCTGACAATTACAGTTAGTGTCAGCTCTCTTTTTCTTCTTGTGTGGAACTAGTTCTTAAAAGGCACACCCACTCTCTCAGCAGGTGACTGCTGACTTGTACTGCTAGAAAATCATGGCTTTCCAGACAGTCAGTCAATGCCAGAGGAGGAAAGCTGCCTTGTGGCAGTTTTAATGACCTAAATTGAGTTGGTACAATTGGGTGAGGAAAGTTTGTGCATTACACAGCTGATTAAGAATTGCATAATCTATAATTCTATTGCACCAGAGAGTGTCAAATAACTCTTCATGTCAATAAATGAGGAAAATGTATTTAGCAGCATGGAAATTCACACTTGAGGCTCATTTTCAGCGTTTTACGGCTACTGTATTTTTCACCACAACCTGACATGCTTGAGTAAATATAAGGATACCAGAAATGTATATATTAAACTGAAGAGAGTACCAAGTTGCTATCTATCTGTATTTTCTGACACTAAATCATTGGCTTTTTATTCCCATGGTACTAGTTAGGAGTGTTCTAAAGATGTGACTCAAATATCATGACTCAATGGCTCTCAGAGCAGTCTGCTGGGGAATATCCCCAGACCTCAAAATATGTCTTAGAAAATACTTTCTTAGTTCTCTATTAAGAAGAAAGAATTTAAAACTGTCTCCTGCATAATTTTATAGGGTACATTATCAGAGTACTTTGGTTACGTTACAGTTACTTAGTCACGTCATGTTATTAGCACACTTAGATATTCACATATACTTTGCTGGGTAAAAGTTGTGTTGTGTGGACATAGTGCCTAGGGACATGGTTTAGTTGGGAGCTTGTCAGTGTTAGGTTAATGACTGGACTTGATCTCAAAAGGTCTTTTCCAAGGTAGGCAATTCTGTGATTCTTCTTTGTTCCCCTTTTGTCCAGAGGACTGTTGCTTAGATGGGACAACTCGCCTGTGCAAATGTGAGCATGGCACTGGGTAAGAGAAACAGGGAGGGATTTTGACTGAGTTACAACATATGGCAAACCATATGAAATTGTTAGAATTATGAGCATAACTCTTCACAGCATTAACTGAGAAATATTACTGAATAAAGGTGTGTTAAAAAAATATCGGACTTTTCAAGATTTGAACACAAAGGTCCACAGTAGTGGTACTGATATGACTAAATATAAATGCTTATATTGGAGTACATAACTCTATATTCTTTTTGCAGCCAAGTAAAAAAAAATAACTGCTTTGAAAATGTGATTAATATGATTTAGATCTCTGCTTTCATGTAGAAGTATCACTATATATACAGAAAGGAGGTTATGCTGACTAGCTCAGAGATGAACAATGTACATTCAATCAGATGAACATGTTTAAAATACATATCTTACTATATAGAGGTGCAGAATCATAAATAATTGAGATGGTTTAGTCTTCAATAGTAGGATTGACTCTTAAAAAAAAAAAAAATCTAGCAAGCTTGTTCCTGCTCCTTTTTTTCTCCACTCCTCCAACAACTCAAGCTCAGTCTCAGAAGTCCCTGACACAGGAGATTCCTAGTCCCAGATCTTACCTTGCAGTGCTCTTTCCCACAGGCTAGCTGCTATTTATTGGACAAAGTACTGCTCTTGCCTCCTGGTTGGATTATGCATTCAAAAATCTGTATCTTCAGAACAAAGGTATGTCTATTATTTTAATCAGAAAAAAGAGAGCACATAAAGCAAAGGGTTAAATCAACAGAATCCTGTGCACATTCTTCCTCTTCCTGGCACTTTTTTTTTTTTTGTTTGGTATATGTGTTAAAAAAATATCCTTGGTACCATATCTATTTTGGAACAGCTGCAAGGCAAGTCTATCATGCTTTCATGTTTTTGTTGGTTTTTTTTTTTTCCTCCTTGGTCCCAGCCTATTTCCTTTAATATACATTCATCTTTCACTTGAATCCTTTGTCCAATGCTCTCTTCCAGACTCCCTCCTCTTAGACATATCTGTTCTGTTTAGACCAGAGGGAAAGATCAAAGGTCCTGATTCTGGAAGGTGAGGTAGAGCTATTTTGACAGCATGAAGCCAAATAAGAAACACAGTTCCCCCAAGGACACATTATTTCCACAAGAATTTTTCCTTTCCTTTAAAGATCAAAGGAGATAAACCAACACCTAAATGAGCTAGATGTGCTCTATACGTTCAAACAGGAGACTATCATGCAAATAACCTGTATTTGGTATTCCAATAAAATGTGCACTGAGATTCCCTGACTTTCCTAAACATTTGACAGATTTAGCAGAATGCTGTATTCTGTCCTTGACTTCCCCTCCAGTAGCTTTTTTGAGTGTCGTGACAATCACATAAGATCAAGACATCATGACTCAATTTATTTCCACCTGTATTTTTCATGCAGTTATTTTTCAAGAAAAGCTTAAAAAGAAAAAATAACTCACTCACTGCAACACAGATTCATGTTTCCCAAATCATATAACCATTCGCAAATCTGGTTGAAATTTATAGACTGGTGTGCTGTGGGTAACATTTTTTCTACTAGAAGAACGTTTTTATGTAGCAACCAGCAGAATACAGTCACTAATGCATTGCTTAGCATTTTGAATAATTTTAGCAAAGGAATAATTTTATCACTATAAACTTATTTGTGATGACAGTTTCTCCTACAGATTTTCTTTATGGCTCTGCTCATAAAATCATTATATATCTTGTTGACTTACCTCTCTAGATTTCTTTTCATAGTAAATATAAAGAAAAATAGAAGTGAATTTAAAAAGTGCATTCCTCAATTAAATATTTGAAAGTTTTAATGGAGCACACTCTAAAAAAACTCTTTCAATTGAAGCTTATTTAATATGTCTGGTTAGATTGGAATTAATTGTAGAGAGTTATCAAAAGTCTGTGCATTTTTGATCTCCTATTTAAGTTCTCTACATGGATACTGCTATCACTTAAGGCTTAAGCCATGACTTAGAATATTTTTAGATCTTCCATATACTCAGTGTATAAAAGTGATTACCATTCTTGCTGTACAGTTACGGTTAAATACACACATCCAGCATGATTATATTTAATACTTTCAAATTTCTGTAGACACTGCATTTGGAAAGTCACATCTGGAAGGGATAGCTTAATTCACTGAGTCTAGCTCCTTGATCTAGCATTAGATCTTTTCCATAAACACAGAAATATCTGTGTTAAAAACAGTTGGGTTTTGGTTACTTTTCTGTTTTGTTGTATTTGACACTTCAATTTTGGCTAAAATTATCATTTTACCTCTGTGTGGCATAGCTACAACTCTTATATTTCACTTACTATGTTAAATGAGCCAAGTTTCTCTTCTCTTGTAAAACACACTTTCCGTTCCCTTGGTTAAATTTTCTATTTCTCTTGCTTGATTTCTTTTGACTTCTTTTTCCTCAAAAGTGGTTGAACAGGGCTGTACCCTGATGAATATATTTGGCAGAAGTAATATTCCCTTAATTTTACTGAAAAAAAATTATCAACTGATGCATCTTACTCTTGCATTTCTCTTTTGTGGAAGGAAAATACTGACAGTTCATAGACATCCTATGATCAAACTCCTGTCTTTCTTTTCCTTCTCAATTTTCAGTTGATGGCTGCTGACAAAAACTTTTACTTATTAAGCACAAATTGTGTGACTTTGGATCTGTGCTATACACATTTCATTTCATTTGTATTACTACAGTTCTTAAGGTAATCAAGTTCTTTCTACAATATCCTTAACCAGTGCTTGATGATTCCAACACAGCATCTTTGGAAAACTTATTATGTTTTTGATATCCATGCCAAGATCACTAATGAAATTATTAAATAAGATTGATCCTTGGGCTGATCTTTGATCTACTGGTAACCAGTCTGATACTTTTCCTTTTTAGTATTGCTTATTTACATCTTGTCTGTTACAAGTTGTTTATTCAATCTGTAATTCCTCTATTAATTTCTGGCCTTTTTCCCCATATAAAGCTAATATTTCCCATGCTGTGTCACATTAAACACTTTATTGAATTTCAGGTTGATTGTGTTTTTCACCTTTTTTTTTTTTTCAAATACTTTTACTGAAGAATAGTGTGATATTAATCCATCATAATTCACCTTTCCAAACTTGTGCTACACTTTCTTCCAGTTTCTGTATACCTTCATGTATTATGTTCTTCTTAAAAGTCTTCTCTATAGTTCAGGATTTGAATTCTTACTGACATAAAATTTACAGACATGTAATAGCTGAGATCATAATTTTCTTAATTGCAAATATAAGTATAATGTTTTCAGTTTCTCCATCTTATAATACATTCCTGACATCATGAAATTACAAAAAAAACCTACTACCAAGCCTGAAATTTCATTTTTTTAATCATTTTTAAGACCTAGATTCCTTTTCTTTGCTCCTCTCAAATGTTTGCAAATGACTTGCTCTGGCTATTATTGTGATCTTTTCACTGGTTCACATTTTGCTAGTTCTGGTCCTTTTTTTTTTTTTTTCCCCTAAGATATGTATTTATTTTCCAGCTGAATCAATCTCCCCTTGACTTTACAGAATCACACTTTATCTAGTAACTCCAACTTTTAAACAAATGGAACTGATAAGAAAAAAATAAGACAAATCCATCCCACTGCAGTACAGATATTTGATAATATTATGACACTTTATGAAACTCCAAGCATCCTTGAAAAATCAAGCTTTGTTACTCCACAATCTCAGTGATTCTAATTACCATTTTGTCTTCTTAAACATTTTCTCTCTTAAGTCTGAACACCTTAGTTTTGGCTTTATTTTAATTTGTTCCAGTGTTCTTAATACAAATTAATTTTCACTTATTAAGCCTTCAACTCTGTAATGTCCCTAAAATAAAGACAGTTGGTTTTGGTTCAGTGATTATTTGCTGAAGAAATGTGTAGGCTCTATTCACTGTGAATATCTGGGCAATTATTGAAAATATTTCTCAATTTGAAGTTTAATTAAAAGTAAGTTTAAATTTAAAAGCAACTTATTAAGCTTAACTGGGAAACCTCTACAGCTTTTCCCAGTTTTCTAGATGGATCTCTCTCTTTTCCATACTGTTATGTATTTTGTGTCTGCCTGTTTCTCCTCTTCAGAGTAACCATGTTATTGTGCAGTTCCTTTCTTTTTTGCTAGTTAGATCAATCTTCTCGTGTATTACTTGTCTTAAGTGAACATACATGTTTTTACCTGATAATGCTTATTTGATTACAGAATGGCTTTGAATAGCTGTGCCCACAAAAGAAAAGACCACTCACAAGAACGTGAATAAAATATTCATGTTGATATAGTTACATAAAATGTCCTTAGTGTGTAGGTCAGGTGTACTAGGAAGTTATATATTAATATAACACCTGTGCTACAGACACCTGTGCTTGAAAGACTGATTTATATTTTTGTCCAGATTAAAAAAACAAAACAAAAAAAACCCCAAAACCTTGTCCTGTCTCAGTCTGTGAAACATGAGGTGCATATGCTTGTAGGACACGAATGTCAACTATGATGAACTCCTTATATGCTTCATCTGTTTAACCAACCAGCTGCTTGCAACTAAAGTTTTAAAGAGCAACAGACAATGATGAGGGAAAGAAGTTTTCCACACATGTAACTGCAGCAAGATGTTGGAAGACAGATGAAAAAGATGAAAATTCATGGTAGAATACTCATGTAAGAGGATATGTATGACTTTATGCATAAGTATTGCTAGTCATTGCTAGTAATCTTTGGATTCAAGCTGCCAGATAACTGAATCTTTTATTTTTCCATTTTATTAGTTGCATGCCAATACTTTTATTTGTTTTTTGCTTAAATAAAGGATGAATCTTCTGTCAAGGCATGTGAATATTTTGAAGAGGTGGACATACTTTGGAGGAGTTAAGTATGACTAGCAGATGCTGAGCCAAACCTTTGAATTGCACTGCTAGAGCAAGAGTTGAAAGGCGTGAAACAGACAACAGTTACATCTCCCACTTCCTCTGTCATTCACATCTGAGATATGTAAAACTCTGTGGGAGATGTTCAGCTTCACATTCAGATGATGAGCTGGCCTTGTGCATGAGTGCTGATGTTCAGGATGATTTAAGTAGGCATCTAAGGTACACTGAGGATAAGATTTATGAAAGGTCATAGAAAAATGTGACTCGACATTGTAGAACAGCCTTCCATAGCAGAAAATATTGACATGGCCATTTACAATGAACTATAAATGACTCACTTTTTACAAAAGCTTTATGGTAAGCACAGACAAATATGACAGCAACAGAAGCAGTAATAAGAAGAATATATAATTTTGGAAAAAAATAATACTTTAGTGAAATGACTGCATGGATATCTTTAGTTATCTGAACCTCAGCTACTAGAGATTTAGTAAACACTGGAATAAAATTAAGTCTGTCTATATATAGGCTAGAAATACCTAAGCCTGTTTGGTTTGTTTTGGTTTGGGTTTTCTTTTTTGCTGGGTTTTTTTTTTGCTTGTTTTTTTGTGGGGTTTTTTGTTTGTTTTTGATTTTTATTGTTTGCATTTTATTTGTACTTTATAGGTGTGTAGGAAATGCTCATTCTGTAAGAATATCAAGAATATAAGTGTACTTTTAATATAAGACATTACTAGTCTCATTAGACATTATAGACAAATGAAGCAACAGGTTCTATATTGTATAGAAATTTACTTCTATGTGTTATTTCAAATAAAGTATAATATTTCCTTAGTGCAGTCTTTTTGGGCAAGCTTTATGAGCTTTTGATTTTTTCTTGGAAGGTTAAGTATTCATCATATTGACAGATGAATTGATTAATTTCTTCACTGGAGGCAAGATTAATAAAATTATTTAGTGGCTAACAAAGAAAAGAACAACTTACAGGCTTTCTTGAGTTCTGTTTTCAATGTGAGTGCCATAGAGCTTAAATTGCTTCCTCAAACAAGGATTAGATCAATTTATTTTATTATCAATGCTGGAAAAAAAAAAATATGACATATACTCAGCTGGTATGGATAACACTCCCATTGGGTGCTGTCTAGTGTCTTCTAACACTTCATGGGGGTTACTAGGATATAAGCTCTTTATAGCTCACATGGACCTTTTATTTTGCTTGAGAATAATCTTTATTCAAACAACACAGAAATAGAATCTCCAATTGAAAACATTCAGGAGCATAGTCAAGATACATGTATTTTGTAAGTCCCTTTAAGACTGAGAAGGGACTGAGTGATGGCCAATGATGGGAGATTAGCATTATTCGGGATTATTTCTAATTGTTCTAGCCAGACATTTACTGTTTCTGTTTTCATATTAGGAATATGAAAAAGCTAAGAAAGAAATAATCTTGAGGTGTAATTTTCAAGTTCTACTTGAACTAGGTAAAGGGGAAAAAAAAAAAAAAAAAGAAAAAAGACCTGGCACCTGGGTATCTACTGCTTCCTTTAAATTATAAGATTACTATATATTACAAATTCCTAGAATGCAAAACAAAAAATTGCAGTATTTTGCAAAAGTTTCAAAAAATACAGAAGTGCTGAATAGCAATTCTTTAAAGTGCTTTTATTTATCATATAACTCATTGTAACTTATAGATTATGAAATATTTACCATGTTTTTTTTATGTTATGTCCAGTCCCTTTACTGGTTCTTCCTAAGCAATTCAACAACACAAGTATTTATATATTTTTCCTTTTGCAGTGGAAAACAAAACAAAAGGAATATCTGACATAAATCCCTGTGGTAATTGCTGTCTTCTAATTCCTTTTTTGCAGTTCAGTGCTTCCATTTCAATAAAGATGATATAGTTATGCCATTACTTTAATTATAATATTCAATATCTTATCAAAATGAAAAGTCAGTATATTTTTCCCAAGAGCTATAGTTTTGTAGAATGCATGTTTAAAGTTCAGATACATTTTTAAGCATATAGCACTGAAAGACTACCATTTGGGAATTGA
>NW_010311375.1:67606-132737 GCF_000700745.2 Antrostomus carolinensis | reverse complement strand
AGGCCTCTTCAGAGCAGCACCCGAATGGAAATGAAAGCCACAAGCAAGTAAGTCTATATTTACTGTTAATTGCACACATCAAGCACAGCCCTGACAGACAGCAGGATGGGGCCTGGGAGACAGGGACGGACGAAGGGGCACGGGGTAGGTGTGGGGGGCACCTGGATCCCCACCACAAGTGGCCTCAGAGATCTGGTTTAGTAGTGGACAGGTATGGCTGGACTCGATGATGTTAAAGGTCTTTTCCAACCAAATGATTCTGTGATACCCAGCACACCGGTGGAGTTTTGCACGATGAGAGGCTGACGACAAAACATGGCCGTGCTTTGCTTCAAAGCGATGAAGCTGGTGAAGGGGCTGGAGAACAGACCTTATGAGGAGCGGCTGAGGGAACTGGGGTTGTTTGGCCTGGAGAAGAGGAGGCTGAGGGGAGACCTTCTCGCTCTCTACAACTACCTGAAAGGAGGGTGTAGTGAAATGAGTATGTGTCTTTTCTCCCAGGTAACTAGTGATAGAACAAGAGGAAATGGCCTCAAGTTGTGCTGAGGGAGGTTCAGATTGGATGTCAGGAAAAATTTCTTCACTGAAAGGGTTCTCAGGCACTGGAACGGGCTGCCCAGGGAGGTGGTTGAGTCACCATCCCTGGAGGTGTTTAAAAGACGGGTAGATGGGGTGCTCAGAGATCTGGTTTAGTAGTAAACTCGTACAACTGGACTCAATGATCTCGAAGATCTTTTCCAATCAAATGATTCTATGATTCTCTGTTGCTGGGAGGGTACTGGGGTGCTGGATGGTGTGCTGCTGGGTGCTGGCGTCTTGGCAGCCCAGCACAATACAGCATTATCCGGCCTATTTTCGCAGGATCCTCACACAACTGTAAACACAAAGGGTTTCAATACGTTTTGCATCTGATTCTGATCTCAGTTATCTCAGTGTAAATCAGAAACAACTCCTGTGAAGCCAATGGAGTTCCACTAATTTAAAACTAATGAGAACGGAGACTTGGGCTGAGTTCTCCTTCTCCCTTATTTTCTGCCAATTACTGCCTTCTATTAAGGCATATTTTTCCTTATGAGGCTACAAGCTTGAGGTGGATTTCACAAACCAACACTGCTGCTCTTTGTCTCTTAGTCACCAAGAATACCAGCATGGATCTGCAGCTCCAGCCCCACCGCCCCTGTCTGCCACACCCAGATGCTGCTCAGGTAGGGAACTTCTAGAAAACAATGCTGTCAGCTGGGGGACATCTAGGAGTCACCACCATATCACACCATTTATGCTATTCAGATAACTCAAACTAAAAAGAAAATCTGCAAACACGTTTTCCAAAGCACTGATGGCTGGATTGGTGCTAGACTGTTCCCTTCACTCAGTGCTAATACCAGTTTGTTTCTCTGGAAAGGATTTTTTCACTCCTGTTTGCATTTCAAGACTTGGTGCTCTGACTAGCGCAGAATCTGACTGTAATTAGTCACGAAGGAAAACAAACCATTGTGTAAAAGAAAAAGGGCTGCTTGTCCAAAAAGCTGTGAGGCAGGAGTGGTAGGGAGATAGAGGAAAGGCTTCCAGCTGGGTGATGCAGCATCCACTCAGAACCAAATGGGGGTTTTGCCTCACCTTTCTGAAGGCTGACAGGCCATACAGAAATGCTGGTGAAGCTACTGATGAAATTGGGGCAGCTAATTTATGTAGTCTCAGAGGTGGCCTGACTATAATTTAGTACCGGGAATTTGAAAGCAATTGCTCTCAAGTTTCTGTTCCCATCTCTGCCACCAGCTCAGACCGTTATCAAGCCTGTTGGTGAATTTGGAATGAGGTTTTAGCTCAATTATCTCCCTCCCTCCTGAAAAATGCGACTAAATATTCTGTGGCCTGGTGTGATGCCAACATATACCACATAAGTAAAAAAAAAAATAAGCAGGAAGGAGAGGAGAAAATCAGAAAACAGAGTGGAAAAAAGGGAAAGAAAGGGGCCATATGAACAAACTCACTGCAGTTTGATAGTTCCTTGACAGATGAAAATAGCTTCAGTAAGTACTGTTTCAGATGGTTCATTACTGCTTTCTCTCACCAGCATTCTGTGGAATGATGCTAGTGAATTTTTACTGGTCAGACTGTCAATATATACAATGATAATACAATAATAAACATACGGAGTCATGACTCCAGAGCCAAGCTGTTGAAAGAGTAAAGCTTTGGAAACACAATGGTTGACTGAGGGCAGTCCCATCCTCCCCCCCCAAATCCCAGCAAGCTTATTTATTTTTTCAGGGCCTTCATATCATTGAGTATTAAAAACAAACCTTCTCCTCCAAAAAAAAGAACCACCCAGCAACACGAAGAAGAGTGCTCTTGTAAAGACAATGTGCAGATAGCACGAATAACAACTATTTTCTGCTATTGTAAGGTTGAATGTTTGCTCACAGTTAATCCATAATAAGTCTATCTTTATTTCAATGAACTCATTCACAATATAAATGCCAGCAGGCTAATCCAACAGCAGTTACAGAAAAAAGCCACTTTGACAACACTCTGCTTTGCTTCCTGTTATTATGAAAGCAAATGAAAAGTAATTAAGGATTGATAACGCCATATTTTGGAATCATTAGATGCTGGCTTAGCTTTTTGGCTTTACAGAAAAAGTTTGCACAAGGAACTATATAGTTAGTAAGACACAGAAGGGCCCTGCTTTATATAAGGCTATATAGGGGCGATGCAAGCAGAGCACAGGGCTGATCTGTTCACTTGCTCTAGGTGAACCTGCGTTGGCAGGAGGGTTGCACTAGGTGATCTCCAGAGCTCACTTCTAACCAGTACCGTTCTGTCATTCTGTGATTCTGATATGGGACTTCTCTGACAGCCTTAAAAAGAGCAATTACTGCCTCCTTGTAGTCATGCACTCTGATATATATCGTCTGAGTGAATTGGAGACCTGAGATTGGCTCTAACAAGTGTAAAGTTGATAAGCTGAAGTCAGTGTTTTGAGAGTAGATAGATCCTGGGCTTGCTCAAGAGCCAAGGTTCATCATGGCTGCTCACACTGGACTGCAATGGAAGAGGTAAGCACTGGTAATTTTTCTTCAGGGAAGGGTGTGCAATCAAACTTGCTTTTTTGATGGTCCCTTTTAATCTGCTATTTAAAGAACAATCCCTCCAAGCAAGGCAGAGGTTTCATTAGCTGAATATAACAGCTCTCCCAGCTAAAACCATCAAAAACAAGGATAATGTGGAGTATTTTGTGATTAACAGCATTGAACCTGCACACCAGAGAAGAGTATAATTGTACTCTGTGGCATGAAACACTGAATGGATGTTACTATGACCAGTATGATTCCTAAAACACAGAGGAGATTTCTTCCCAAAGCCTTAGGTGCCTTGACACAAATGAGCAAAGCAACACTTGTGCTATCAGTCCTTTAGAAGTGGCAAAGCTCTCATGAAATGCACATACCCCCATGCAGCTCTTAACCCTCGTTAGCATCAATAAAGCCAAATAAACTGGCCTTTAATTAGCAAGGCAGTGATTAGCAAGGATGGTGAAATGGGGAATGGTCACAAAGAGAAATGTGGCCTCTTAACAAAATAACTTTTTCTCAAGCAATGCTGAGTGCTGTGAGGATCTTCTATGGATGAAAGAGGGTTACATTTCTGTTTGGGTGTGCCTCCATCAGTACTTTGCTAAGTGCTACATCATTTTCTCTGGAGTTTTTCCTAGATTTACAGCTTCTAACTGTAATTGATCAGCCATATACAGATCACATAAACTGCTAAAACAAGTGCAGTATAAACAGGCGGAAAAAGACATCCAAAGCCAGGAAAGACTGAACAACAAAGCATAGATCAGTTACCCCAGTTCTTTGCAGACTGTGGAAGTAGGAAATGAGCCTAAATGCTGGCCATATATCACTGCTTATATCTGGGATTTGGAGCACAGAGTTTGGAGGATAATCCTTTATTCGAGGAAGAACCAGAGATGGCCCTACCATCTCGGTAGGGCCCTGTAGCCTGAGTTGTTTTAGGGGAAACTTGCTCTGGCAAAGGGTGGCACATTCTCCTGATATATTATTGAGATGGGGTTCAGACGAGGATGATTTGGTAGTTTTAAAGTGTCGGTAACTAATGATTCTCTTTGCTTTGGGAATGGAGATTTCAGTGACAACATAGCACCTTTTAAGTGGGGGAAAGGACAGGAGGAAAGGATAAACCACAGCTGTCCTTAGGGAAAAAAAAACAGAGAGTGGCAAGTCTGCAGTGGGGAGCTCCTTAAAACGGTCTTTCATGTGGTTCTGCATCAGATGAATTCACTATAACCAGAGTATTATAGTGTAAAACATAGTTTATGTATACTTTGCTTTTTGTTCTTGATTCTTAACCCCAAATCCCACTGGCCCAGGGAAAAGCTAACTCATTAGATATGTTAATGAAGGCTACTGCAGTATTTTTGTGCAGAACTTGAAGAAAGGAAAGTTTTGATGTTTTGAGCTGCATCCTACTACTTAATCCAGCATTGCTTTCAGGGGAGACCTCACTCTCTACAACTACCTACTACTAAAGGAGGGTGTAGAGAGGTGGGGTCGGTCTCTTCTCCCAAGTAACAAGTGACAGGACAAGAGGAAATGGCCTCAAGTTGCACCAAGGGCAGTTGAAATTGAATGTGAGGAAGAATTTCTTTCCTGAAAGGGTTCTCAGGCATTGGAAGGGGTTGCCCAGGGCAGTGGTTGGGCAGGGGGGGGTCATCCCTGGAGGGATTTAAGAACATAGTGCTGAGGGACATGGTTTAGAGGTGGACTTGTCAGTGTGAGGTTAATGATTGGACTCCATGATCTTTTCCAATCTAGGCAATTCTGTGCTTCTCATGTGTTTCCCTTTCAGCCTATGAATATTTGTGGATGCTCTTATACTAAGGAGGGCCTCTCAGTACCTAAATTCGGGTATAAAACACTATCCTTTGCACACATCTCTGATTTCCATGCCCAGGAGCCTGGGTGTGTGATGTAGGTTAGAGCTGTAGCCCACTGCAAAGAGCTGGATGCTGCCCGACCCCCAGACACTGCACCACATCCCAGAGAGGTAGACCTAGATACAGCTGGGACTGAAAAGACTGGTTTGTGGAATAATCAGATTTTTATAAAGGTAAAAAAGCAATGGGATCTGATTTTTTAAGAAACAAAATGAAAGTTCTCTCCTGTTCATTTGGCACATGCGTGTTTTCTTACGCATGTAAACCTGGAGCGCAGCATTTGACAGAGCTCTTCTTATAACAGCTGCTGGAGAAATAGCACCAAATGAAAAGCAGTACACCAAGAAATTCATTAGCCTGTTCTGCAAGACTGAGAGTCCAAAAGAGACATTTGCTAAACATGGTGTGTCTTTCAGCACAAGCCTGGTGGAAACATGAAAACGAGGATCAGCAACTACCATAAACACACATTCCTTACAGCATCTGAAGACAACCAGTTTGTTTGCTGTCACTTACTGCAAGGAAAGGAAGCCAATGCTGGAGGTCCTTCCAAAGTGACACAATTTAATGCTCTGCGCTTAGATTTTGGGATAGTAGATGCCTCATAAGTGTGCACAGTGAATAAACAACAAATACTAAATTACTTAATGACTCTAAAACACTGCTGAGAAATTAATTGGCTGTTTATAGCATTTTAAAGACAAATCTGCCCAACGTATGGGTCATCTGCTGTCAGACTTAAAGCTGCCAAGAAACCCCTTTTAGAGCTCAGAAGCTTTCTGCTCTTTACCTGGAAGGCTCACTCTTTATTGTAGGGCTGAATGAGCCTATACAAGCAATGCCCTTAGCCCATTACCAGAGCAGGAGAGAAGTAGCCTGCAGCAGCTCTTAGCCTGGGAGCCAAACCAACAGCAGGAAACATTTGAGCTACCTAGGGAATTGGCTGAGTCACCATCCCTGGAGGTATTTAAAAGACAGGTAGATGAGGTGCTCAGAGATCTGGTTTAGTAGTGGACAGGTATGATTGGACTTGATTATCTCAAAGGTCTTTTCCAACCAAATGATTCTATGATTCAAAGCAAGAACATCATGCTGGGGTGTTGTTACCAAGCACTGTCCCCGTGGAGTCTGTGTTTGTGTGCACCTCTGTGACCATCAGGTAGTTTTACTGTCTTACTATGCAGCAGCCTCACCTCTCCTTTATTTATCTTCTTGTTCCACTCTGGTCACTTGGGTTACATCAAGCAGCAAAGTCCTTGCTGTGGTGTGACTCTCACGCTAGTAAAATCTGCTTCTCTTCACCGAGCTGGTGCCCCTTATGCTGCTTCAAGATTGGGTATGGCTCCGTGTAGTCCTGATGGTCACGAGGAGCCTGGCCAGCTCCAGTCTGTGAGCTGCACTGAACACCCAGGGTCGGACAAGAAGCCAGGTTTGGTCCTGTTCTGCTGGATTAGCTTCTGGGAAGCCAGCTGGGAAACAGAGATGTGGTCATGTAAATTGATTCCAAGTGGGCTGTGAACATGAGAACTCCTATGTTGTCTCAAAAGCATGAAGAGGCTTTAGATAACTGGTGACTGGACTCAAAATGTTGAGAACAACCTAAAACACTTGAATACCTCATGGAAGTTTAAAGATCTAAACATTTGAGATCAACAAAATTTGGAAACAATCAGAGTTTATATGAGCAATGGAACATCCTTGCAACACAGCATAATCTCACCAGACCCTCACATCTTATTCCACCAGCAGGAGACCTCACAGCTTTGCTTGTGCTTTTCTTTTTATTTCGCTCTAATTCTGTGGTGAGCAAGTAAGTACGGAGCGCTAGTTTGCATTCCCATCAGAAGAGATGCCAGAGAGCAGCGAGGTGATGCCTGAGCCCCAGGAGTACCCGGCTGCACTCTGATGGACCATTCCCTTGCTATAAATGTCAGAAATCAGGGATAAAGAGGAAGGAATGCGTCCTACCGCAGCCGCTCCCAGGGCAGCAATCTTCGGTGACGTATAGAGTGGAAAATGTGTCAGAGTGGTTTAGCGGGAAAGAAAAAAAACATAACGAAGAGAAGGGTGGCTGAGTGACAAAAGAGTCATGAAACAAACATCCAACCACAAATAATGTGATAGTTTTATTTGTTCGTGTTATACTGCTGACATGGCATGTTTTTCCCTGCTGACTGCGCTTGCTGTATCAGCGCTGAAGTCTGGCAAACTTAGCGACTGCTTTCTCTGTAACAAAAGGGAACATAATCAATAGGCAACTCCTTGAGTGTCACTCGTGTTGTCCTGGTTTCACTAGGATACAGGTAATTTTCTTAGGAGCTAGAACAGTGCTGTGTTTTGGTTTCAGTGTGGGATTTGTTATGAGAAGAATGTTGATAATATACTGACGCTTTTAGTTGTTGCTAAGAAAAATCAAGGACGTTCCAAACTCCCATCTTTTGCTAGTCTGCAGGTGCAGAAGAAACTCGGGGGGAACGTAGTAAATTAGCAAATGCAAATTGGTCTTTGGATATGCCAGTGAGATAGTCCATATCATACATACATGGATGCTCATTATATAAATGAGGGTGGGCCAGAAATCTCTGGGATCACTTGGTCTCTCTCTCTCTCTTGAGATTGCAGTCCCGGTTTCAGGATTGTCTCTGCTCTGGGATTGCTGGCTGGGGACCAGGCTGGGCATTAGTCGGCGGGTGGTGAGCAACTGCACTGTACATCACTCATTTGTATATTCCATTATTACTGTATTATTATTTAAATTTCAATTTTACTTCAATTCTTAAATTGTTTTTATCTCAACCCATGGGCTCTCTCACTTTCACCATTCTGATTCCTTCCCCCCATCCCACTGGCAGAGGGTGAGTGAGCAGCTGTTTGATGTTTGGCTGCCAGCCAGGGTAAAACCACTACACGTGTCTAGATGTGAGATCAGTATAATCAAGAAAAAAGGACCCCAAAACCTGAGGTCACTTTGGGATGGTTTTCTGCAGCAAAAGAGCAGTGCAGCCTCTTTGGTGCAGCTGCAGCTGTGGCAGTACAGAGCTGCTTGCCTTTCACACCCTCACAACTCAGTGCTGGCTGTGAAAACTCAGAAGCTGTTGCCTTTAATGATCCCATAGCTGGGAAATTGGCTGAGATCCTTTCTCTGGCAGTGGGATCTGCATAACCTTGTTAAAATAGTTGTTTGGGTAACCTGTGTCTTCTGAAAATGGGGTTGCATGGCCCAAATCCCTGGATGTACAGCATGGTGCCGATCGTAACAAGACTCTACCTGGGATCAAGTGAAAACATTAAACAAAAACCAGCTCTGTGTGCTGGTTGACTATTTTGGCATCAATTTGGGTCTAGAAGAAAGAAAAGCAAAAGAAATAGCTCACGCAGGAAGCCAAACCTTGGTGCCTTTCAAAGGTGGACGAGGATCTCTCTCCTCCAGATGGGTTTTGTCCAGTGTGGAAGGTCATCTGGCAGTTGTGTGTGACCCTCCCAGTCATTTTTTAAGCCTCAATAAACAGGGAAAAAACACACTAGAAGAAGAAGAAAGAAAAGTACAATAGAGCAATTAAGACCATTAAAGGGATCTGGAAAAGGAACCCTAAAAGATTTTTTCCACAGAACTCTTAGAGTTTACAAAAATGTAAAGGACCCCATGAAAACATAAGGTTGCCTGCTGCTTTTTGTTTGGGAACCTCCATCCAGCCATCACAGGAAAGATACACAGCCTCTTGGATGTTTCCCTAACAGTTCTCATTTTAGGTAATGTAAATAACATTTTTTACATTAACATCTTATTTATGTAGAATCTTCTGTCTCAGCAGATGTCCTACAGCTGTAGGTGTAGAAAATACAGAGCAGGGCTGGGGGCGGCGGGGGAGGATTAATCTCTTCCTTATACTTACACAACTAGGAAGCAAATTCAGTGGAGCTATAGAACTGTTATCAGACAGCAAATATCACACAAGCTGGACATCAGACCCAGAGCTGAGGCTCTGTCTGCTTAAGACACTGCTTGCCTCATCCCTTGATGCCTTGCATGTTATATTTTTGAGTAAAAGATGTAGAAGAAGTCTATTAGACTTCTATAAATAATATTTATTATTCATTAGTAATAAATAATATTTATTATTAAAGAAGCAAAATCTTTTTTAGGTAGCAAAAAAATTTCATAAGTGGCAGCCTTATTTGCTTCAAACTTGGTTTTTTATTTCCTCAGGGATACTGTCATGCCATGCTAGTCAACAAGACACGCAGCAGAGCAGAACCAAAAAGTTTTTCATCCATATAATCCCCCCTTGCCACTCAGTCAAAAAATATAATGTTTACAGAGTGTTAATTGTTGATAGGACAAGAGGAAATGGCCTCGAGTTTTGCCAAGGGCAGTTGAGATTGGATCTGAGGAAGAATTTCTTTCCTGAAAGGGTTCTCAGGCATTGGAAGGGGTTGCCCAGGGCAGTGAGACTGAGTCTCCATCCCTGGAGGGATTGAAGAGTTGTGTAGACATAGTGCTGAGGGACATGCGTTAGTGGGGGACTTGTCAGTGTGAGGTTAATGATTGGACTTGATGATTTTAATGGTCTTTTCCAATCGAGGCAATTCTGGGATTCTGTTTGCCAATCAGCTGCCTTTTTAAGGAGCTGGAGCATCTTGTCCAAACCAGCACTTACCACATGTGCCAATACACAGGTTTGAAATGTGGATTTTCCCCTGGTGTGCTGTTTCTCTGCTCACTTGTGAGCCCACCTGGTGCCAGATTAAGCCTTTTCTGACTCCTCTAAAATTACAACCAAAGCCTTACTGTGTTAATTCTGAAATACAGCAGCCTGTAACCGCTGAGATCTGCACACGCTGTCGGTGTCTGTGAGGGCACAAGTAACAGTTAACACAGCGATGCTCCAAGGTGCCCGTTGATAACAGTGCTGGTTAATTAGCCAGGAAATGTCTGCTGCCTGTAAACTCTGCCATGATAATTGCTAACGGGGGAAGTTCTCACGTTTGAGTCAATGCTTTGTGCAGCCAGTATCTCAATGCATATATATGGGAAGTCAGCTCATACATACCTATAGGAGGAGCATCTAATTGGGCTAATGTGCTTCACTCAGCCTGGCCAGTTCAGAATTCCACATGCACATCACCAAGGGGACAGAAATCTGCACACAGATGTTTGGGGACCTGTGCTGTTGTTCATTAACCACAAAGAGTCAGCTCTTCAGCTGCTGTAAATCAGCAAAGTGCCCTTGTTTTCAGCGAACAGGGGCCAGTTTTGCACCAGGACTGTCAACCCTTCAGAGCAAAAACCAGGAATCTGCACTATTTGATCTTATTAAAAATATTTAGTGAGGGCAGATTTTAGCTTCTTAACCTGTTGCTTGTTGTGCATTAACTATGGTTTTCCTAATTACCTTTACAGAATCACAGAATTGCCTCGATTGGAAAAGACCTTTAAGATCAAGTCCAGTCATTAACCTCACACTGTTCTTCCTCATATCCAATCTGAACTTTCCTTGGTGCAACTTGAGGCCATTTCCTCTTGTCCTGTCAGTTGTTACTTGGTTGAACAGACCGACCCCCAGCTCCCTACACCCTCCTTTCAGGTAGTTGCAGACAGTGAGAAGGTCTCCCCTCAGCCTCCTCTTCTCCAGGCTGAACAACCCTGGCTCCCTCAGCCGCTCCTCCTAAGACTTGTGCTCCAGGCCCTTCACCTTTGTTTTTCAGGCACTGAAAAACAGACTCTGCAGCTTTGTTTTTCACAATGTGACAGCATCTCCTGCCAAATGCTGATGAGACAAATTGGAAAAGGTTCTTTTAGTTGTTACGCCACTGCTTTTCTCTTGTCACTGACGTTTACCAGATTAAAAACTCTCCGTGCTCTACAGAAGTCAGAAAGTTCAGAAGTGTTAAAAAGCCCCAGTCCTAGACTTCTAAACTAGTTACAGAGAAGTCCTATTAGAAATCCAGAACATAGTGTACTGCACTAGCAGAACAGTTAGATACAACATGTCTGGCTATTTCATGGATGGGGGAAAAAAAAAGAAGACACAATTGCAGACTTGTCATACTCCACTTCTTTCTTCAGAGTATTGAATGTCACTTAAAGCAAAACAAACAGCCAAGTTCATTTCCCATGACAAACATCCAGGGACATCTTAAAGTCAAAACAGAAGCAACCATAATCAGAAGGCAAAGGAAAGTTTGACAAAGCTTCAGAACCTTGTCAGATGCAATTATTCAGCCAGGGCAGGCAAATCAATGAAGAAGGGCCCCCTTCGCTGCAAACTACCGCTGAGCAGCATCGCAAGGTTTCGCACGCGTTGCTATCTGCAGCGTTAGCTTCATGAAAAAACTGCCGTTGGCTTTAATGCTAAGAACAAGGGAACAAAACTAACACTGAGAAACCCAAACGGGGTACAGCAAACCACAACGGAATCTCTGCTACCAGTAGGAAAAGGAGTCAAAGTGGAGATCATTTAATATAATCTCCCTCTTAATAACTGCCCCTTATTGCAATTAAAAACTTCAATCACAAAAGATCAGTTATGTTGAAGTAATGAGAATATTTCTTACCTCTTTCACGTGGCTCAAGCTGCAAACTACTTTGGAAAAAACAAATGGATCAAAATCATAAACATAACAGGATTAGAAAAGCCCCAGCTGACACCCACAGTGCATGATTTGCCTTAGATGAAAAGTAATTTCCTAATAAATCTGAGGCTACAACTTTTGAGCATCACTGGCACTTACCAGGAATTATCTCCTTCAGGAGAAGTAGGAAACAATAATAACTATTTAGGCAGAAGTTCACAGGCAGTTCCGAATGCTGTCCTGGAAATATCACAAGTAACGGCTGCGTTTGGGACCCAAGCCTGGTCTAACCAAGTTTTCTGAGGTTCAGAGCAGGTTTTTGGTATCAGAGCTCAGCTTTTCTTTCTCAAAACTAGCGTCCTGCCTCTGGCACAATGGTGTCCTAATAACACCTCTTGTCCATTGTAATCCCCTTCTACAAAGCTGGGCGGTGTCCTCAGCCTTATCTCCACATCATTACAAAAATGGTACTCTCTGCTATGTGGTGTTATGCAGCTCAGTCCAGCCCGTTTTGATGATTGCAATGAATTCCACAGGTGTACAAAAAACTGTAAAAAAATATTCCATTTACTTTTTAATAAGATTACCAGCAGTTGTTTAAAGAGAGACAACCCATTCCAGTTCTCACGTAGCTTTCTACAAACTACAAGGAATTCTTACAGAATGATGCTGTCACACCGTGTCTTTGCCAAGGTTTAACAAACTGTTTTAATAAGACTTACATTATTAAGAGGGAGCTGTATGTTAAAGGAAATTACAATGCATATTTGGAAGTATTCTAGATCATTACACCAAGGTATGGTTGTTGAATGACTCAATAATACCCATTTCTCATCCAGTATATATTCTTTTATATTAATGGGTTTGGGTTTTTTTATATTAATGTTTATTTCTTATTCCCTAATTTGCTGTTTCAGCTAATTGCACAAGATATGCGAGAACAAACACTAATTACTAAATCAGCCTTTGGCTTTTAAAAGACTCAGGGGAAATAAAGTAACAAATGGGAAGACAGGGACATGTTTATTTTCCCTCCTCTTTGCCCAATGGCCTGCACAGAGTATTTTAAGAGAATGCTCAGAATTATAAGGAACAGTGGCTTGGTTTTTCATTACTGGAGAGAGAGAAAAAGGTTGCTAATCTGTTTTCCAATCATGGAATCTTGCCAGAGAATTTGCAAGGTATTAACTGCCATATGGAAAGCACGTTCATGAACATCTACATACATATGTTGCTATGTGTACACATCAACTTACACACATGTGCATAAAACCATCCTCCTTTGTAAAGAGAGTTTCTGCTGCCATATTTTATTCAGGCTACACAATAGTTGCTGATTGCACACACCTGAACTGTTCCCTGGTGTATGCTCATTGTGGCCATGAGGGTGTTTGATGAGAGAGGAGGTCCTTGAGAAAAATACGTAAAATTTTCATTCCATCATGGCCTTCTGTGTTCTGCTGCTGCTCCCTCAATCTCCTCTTTTACTCCTGGCTTTTCAGTCTGACACATCTTTTCACACTGAAGTTTCTGGTCTTCGGTAGCTACTACTTTGTGATTTCCACTCCAAGCTATCTCACTTTCTTCTCTTGACAATTCTAACACAGTAGTTGACACAATATGTGGGTTATCTGAAATATCAGACATAGTCCTTGGGGCTCAGGCAGAAGTCTAGAAAGACTGTCATGATTTTGGCTTTTAATCGGTATGCTGGTGATTTGTCCTGACTGAAACAAATTTTCAGATGTAGGGCTTTTGTCTTTGTTTTCTTCTCGCTGACACTGATGACTCCCTGAAAATGCTCCCTCTAAGAGGATTTAAATCAAAGTTAAATGCATTTCCTTTAGCATTCCTGTTTAGCAGTGGTTAGGAGGAGCCACTTCTACTCATTCTCCATCTATTGCTAGTTGTGCTTTCCAGCTGTAATGGAGAGGGGCAAAGCAACACCTTGCTGGATCCTTGTTTTGCCCCATGCTGAAAGTAAAGCAGGAAGGTTGTGTAAGATATAGAATCATAGAATCATTTTGGTTGGAAAAGACCTTTAAGATCATCGAGTCCAACTGTAAACTGAACACTGCCCAATCCACCTCTAAACCATGTCCCTGAGCACCACATCTACATGTCTTTGAATTACCTCTAGGGATGGTGACTCAACCACTTCCTGGGCAGCCTGTTCCAGTGCTTGACAACACTTTCAGTGAAGAAATTTTTCCTAATATCCAATCTAAACCTCACCTGGCACAACTTGAGGCTGTTTCCTCTCGTCCTATCACTTGTTACTTGGAAAAGGAGACTGACACCAACCTCGCTACACCGTCCTTTCAGGTAGTTGTAGAGAGCAAGAAGGTCTCCTCTCAGACTCTGTTTCTCCAAGCTAAATAACCCCAGTTCCCTCAGCTGCTCCTCATAAGGTCTTTGTTCTCCAGACTCTTCTCCATCTTTGTTGTCCTCCTTTGGACACGCTCCAGCACCACAATGTCTTTCTTGTAGTGAGGGGCCCAAAACTGAACCCAGTATTTGAGGTGCAGCCTCACCAGTGCTGAGTACAGGAGGATGATCACTTCCCTAGTCCTGCTGGCCACGCTATTTCTGACACAAGCCAGGATGTTGTTGGCCCTCTTAGACACCTGGGCACACTGCTGGCTCATATGCAGCTGGCTGCCAACCAACACCCTCAGGTCCTTCTCTGATGGGCAGCTTTCCAGCCACTCTCCCTGATATGGGATGATGCAGAGCTGCAAGCAGTACGATCCATAACAACCACAAAGAACAGGCAGAGCATGCCACCGTTTGCCTGGCTTAAGGCATCATGCAGGGTCTTTCCAGAACCAGCCCTTCATGAGTTCTCCACTGAAAAAGGGCTTGAGGAGCTCAAGCCAAGTTGATGTAAACTTCTGAAAATTGCATCCATCCACCAAAACGAAATACTTCCTTGGAAGCACAGATTGAGAGCCTTTTTCTTCCCCACCAGTAAATGGCAAATTAGAGGAACACATTTTTGTCATTCATGTGGAATTACTTCAGAGCGGCCCCTGGAAACCAGCCCTTCACTTTGGTCTGAGGCAAAAGATAGTATTACTTTTGAACTTGCCCTCAGCTTAGGCTCTTGGAAAACTCAAAGAGCTTCTGGCCTGGGGTGCTGCAAGAAGCAGATCCCAGCTGAGGCCTGCAAGGTGGCCAGGTCTGACAGGTACTGCCCACAAGATGGCTTCTACACAGTCTCTGCTGAGGGCATCTCATTGTTACCTGGTTAAACATCAAGCAGTTTTCATCATCAGCGGTAGAAACGCTTCTCAGTGCTTTCTTCCCAATGGAGAATTGCAACCAACTGAAATGCCCTGTGGTTTTGTTTTAGCAGGTTGCCAAACTTTGTGGCATTGCTTTTGTAGATGCTTCCTCTTACGCTTAGAAGTTGAGAAATTTGCCTGCTACTATTACAACGTGGGGTTTTGTTTGTTTGGTTGTTGTTGTTTTTTTCTACATACTCCTAAATGAGATACACATGGCCATAAAATTGAAGAGCAATTCGGTTGAGAATTTACTTTGTGAAGGCCAGAGATAAAGGTATTTTTAAATACAAAATCCAACTTAGAAACACTTTATCCACTGCTGATCATCTCAGCACAGAAGGATGATAAAACCTGGAAGTCACTGAAAAAAGAAAATGCCCTAAAAATGACTAAGAATCCAATTGGATTTCTTTGCTAGAAAAAGCTCTTGTAAGGCTTGGCTGAATGAAAGGTGAGGTTCCTACAAAATATAGGAAAGGCCAGTTGAGTGCAAATATCCAAATTTTCCCAAAAGCCAGGCTGTGATGCTTACTGCCAGCCTGAGCACACGCTGTCATTCATCCTCATTAAGTGCTAGTTAGAAAACCAAAGGGAACACATTGGGATGAACAAAGCACTGGCTTCACAGAGCAGAGGCAAGATTGTTGAATGAATACCTAGATGGACAAGGAATAGGATAAAAACAGTAAAACAGCATGAGAAAGCAGAGAGATCAACCTTTCTCACTTTCTTCCTCCCTCAGTCCCTTCAAAAAACAGCAACCTTTTTTCCTGAACATCTTTTTCTCCTCATTCTCCTTCCCAAATTTCAAAAGGTCCACAACAAAAAAGATTACTTAGCAGTCTCTTAGGGATTTCTGGTAAGAAAGTGCCCTTTACCTGGCAACATTTTTAAATTAAATACTTACACTGAAGGATAATAGTATAATTTGACTTTTGTGCTTCAGAAATATAATCAATAAAATACAATAAAAAAGAGTACTCTCAAAGTGAGAGTATTTTTTCTCAGAGTATTTTTTCTCAAAGTGAGAGTATTTTTTTATAATACAATAAAAAAAGAGTACTCTCAAAGTGGCACAGGAGATGACCAGTAAAAGCATACAATACATCATCTCAGGGGTGCTTCAGATTAACACCTGCAGGAGCTGGCTGGCAAAAATTAAATATGATCAATGTTACACAGAAGAAATAAATGAAATACAGTAAATTGCTGTAGTGAAGCTAGAATAATGTGCTGATATCAAGGTGCTCTTTGAACTCCTCATTTGTGACTCTGATGGCAAGATCTTCAAATGGATCGATGCCAGAAGAGTGTTGCCCCAGGCCAGCACATCTCTCACCTGTTTTTGTTGTTTGGGGTTTTTTTTAATAACAAAAAGGGGAAATGGAGGGTGCTGGACACACCTGGAATCATGGTGCAGGTTGGGAGAGGCTGCTGGATGTCATATGGGCGAAAGCCCTACTCAAAGCAAGGCTAGCCATGACTGACGTTAGATGAGGTCGGCTAGTATGTTGGCCAAGCAAGTTGTGAACGTTTTCAGGGACAGGGATGCCCCACCACCACTGGGTGATCTCTTCCAGCACCTAGCTGCTCCCATTGCCACAACAGTTTCCAAATGGGAATTTACCTTATAACCACTGGCAGCTCTATTCCTTTTGCTGTGCACGTCTGAGGAGCATCTAGTTCCATCTTCTGTTTTCGAAGGCATCAGCAAGATCCCACATCCCCTTCCCACCTCAAGCCTTCTCATTTCCAGACTGGAGTAACACAGCTCCAGCAGGATTTTGTACTGCTGATACTCTGACACAGGTGGTGGTCTGCACTGTAGACTCACAGTCAATGGGTACTCTTCTCACCAGAATGTGTGACTTTATGTTACTATTTAATGTAGCATGTTTTTCTATTAATTTTGTGGGTTTAAAATTACATAACTTTGATGACAAATATGGGAAGGTCTTGATTCAGACAAATCTAGATTCCACTTCTTTTAATAATTTATCCCCTTACCAGAAATTACAGTATTTCAGAATTCTGTTAAGTTTTCCTTTTCATAGGTGTATACAAGAGAATGCCAAATAAATCTGCCATATCTCTACCCATTTCCATCTGATTAGTCATGAGGAGAAAACATCCCCATCTCAGCCAGGAATGACAGTTCACCTCTAGAGGAAGGTGGCCAGTGGCACAGCTCCCTCCCTCATCCCACAGCAAAGAAACCTGAGTGTTTCTCTGCAAGCTACTAGCTCACTAAATCAAACTGCTGCCATGAGATGTGATAGAGGCTCCTGTGCACTGAATTGAGCAGTGCAGACTGTTTTCCTCTCCACAGACTTGCGACATATAATATGTCCCACGTTTTGAAACAGGACTGTGCAGTTCCAGTGATGAACCAGGGGAATGATGCAGCTCACTCCTCACGACTCCAATAACTTTGGATGATTTTTTTCACATGATTCATTTGGAGCCCTTTTCCGATTCTCATCGTGAAAGAATTAAGAAAAAAAAAAAGGCAGAAAGGGATCATCTGTTTAAGTGTCAAAAACATCTCTGTGCTTTTCAGAAACAGGGAAACAAGGAAATCAGTAAAATATACTTTTGTCTATCACAGAAAGTGTCAACATTTCAAGGAATGCACTACAACTCGATAAACTGTAAACAGCATTAAAGTTATGACATCAATTTTGTGGAAGTCCACATTGCATATTATTTTTTCCTTTCACAGAACTTTTTTTTATTCTCAGAATGCTTAACTGGCATAATGCAGTCCTCAATATGTTTGGTGTTACATTTAAAAGATTTCATTTGTTAAAGTTTTCATGTGTTATTAAAATCACTGCTTGGATGTGGTACAGTTTGTATTAAAAGGATAATATTAAAACTAAACATACAGCTTTTTAACAGATGTTTAATTACAGCAGATTCTCAATCTCCAAAATAATTTGTGGATCTCTTGTTATTTCAGATGAAACTACTTACATACAAATGTGGGCTACTTTGGCCCAGTGTCTTTTCACTATTGTGGGGCAAGATGAAGTTGGCAGCTTTTTTAGCCAAAAAAGAGTCAGCTCCTCACTGCCAGTTCTAAGACAAGCTAACTGAAAAACTCTAAAACAAATGAGTAAGAGATAAAAAAAACCCTTTGAATTGTTATTGTTTTTCTGAGTTCTTTAAACAAAATACTATTAATTCGAAGTGTAACCTCAGTACTCACCTCTTGCCTGCGGTCTGAACTTTTTCACTCTTTGCATTCTCCAATAAGTTGTCTCAGTTTGATTTACACTCTCATACAAGAATGCAGTTAGTTATTGTTCAGCTGCTGCTTTCTTAAAGAAAGCTCTTGTTCTCACACTCCTAGCTATCTATCTACTGGAAAGCTTCAGGTTTGGGGAGAGGTGGAAGCCTTCGTTAGCAAACGTAAACCCAGTTGCTACTAATAAACCTCTATGGACTAAAATATGGTTTTACTATTAGAGATCTGAAAGTAGATGTGGTATTTTCAGGCAATATCTGAGGCTCAACAAAGTCACAATATCATCTCTTCTCCATCTCCCTGAGACAGGTGAAGCCTGCTGGTTTTCAATCATACCAAGGTCACTCATGAAGTACAAGAGGGAGATGCTGAATGCTTCTCTTGCCCGTGGTGAAATTCATCCCTTTGTAAGGGACAACCACACTGGACTCAGTGGGACTTCAAGAAATGCACTGGGCTGGTCCTGCCCCTCTGCAGAGAGATTTATCTAATTTCCACAGTGATACTAGTCCTGCCTTTGCTGTGAATTAACATCATCACCTTGCTTCTTAAAACCCATTTTCTGAATAAAATGCTCATAAAAGTGAAGATCGGTGAGCAGAAATTAGAGAGAAAAGATGAAAGGTTTCCAATAACAAACACTAAAGGTTTTAAATAAATATTTTAATTCTATTATTGGCATTTACAGGTAGAAAGCATACAGTATGTTACAGTTCTATCAAAATGTGAAAAATATGGATGTTACATAAGTAACAAATGTAAAAAAAGTATTTTTCTTACCTTCCCTGAAAGTAAGAAAACTATTCAGCATAGGAAAATATTGATATAAAAACACAGCTTAGGTAAAAAAAAAACCAAAAGTTTTTACACAGTACGATAGGTTCATCAGATCTGCATGAAGATGTAAGGACTTTGTGAGGTTCTACTTTACCTAAAAGTTTGGGGAATTTGGGACAAACAGTAAGCTACATTAATGAATCTACAAGTAGTTTTCCCTCATATCCACTCCAAAATGCTAGAGTGCAGTAATTTTCTATACAATAAATAATTCTTCAAAGTTTCCATCATAGAAAATCATATAATGCAGAAAATGCCACTCCAAGGTCACAGAGGCTAGGCAGTGCTTTAATAATAATTACGATAATACTGATTATAGTGCTCGATAATGTCTAAGCACTTCAGACGAGTTAACTAATTAGTCCTCACAGCACCCCTGTGAGGTAGGCGAGGAAGTGTTTCTCCTACCTTTCCATAGTACAGATGGGAAAATGAAATCTGTGGAGAAGCACAGACTGCAGCAGCAGCAGCAGCACGGCCGAGATGAGAGGCCAAGAGACGTGGAATTTTCCCCTCGCTCCCGTTGATCGTGCTGCTGGGCTGGGCTGGCAAATGCTGATCACTCACCTCCCCACTGGAAGCACTGAGGGAGGTGGGCAGGGACCTAGGGTTAAGCATCCCCAAATATTTCCTAGAGATTCAGAAGCTCTCACACAACTTTGTCAAAAAAACAACAACAACAAAAAAAAAAAAAAAAAAAAAGAGGGAGGGGAAAAGGAGAAAACCCCAAACAAACAAATAAACAAGCTGAAAGGAAACAAAAAAAACCTCCTAAAGTGCTGACTGGCTTGAGCTGCTTCTAGCACCTCTTGTATGGAATAAGACTTACAGCACTGTTGCCAGCAATGATTCAAGCTGATTTCATCCATCAAGTTACGCGTGAGCAACTGCAGGATATGGTAACTACATTTTCTGAGACACCTTAATACTGTAATTCCTTCATTCACCGTCCTTCCGCCATGTACTTCTCAAGGAAAATTAAATCCTCAATACTCTTGCATCGTAAAACATGTTAGTAGCTGGAGACAATATGCACATCCTTCACAATTAAAAAAACCCCCCCAAATTAGTTCATTTTCAGAACAAAGCATTATTAATTTAAGAATCACAAACCAAACAATGGTAAATAGGAACCCTTTTCAACGGCTGCATGCCGAATATCTTGTTTTCAAATACAATGCATGCAGGAGAAATAAATTCATCCAAGCATAATTAAATTAAAAACGTTTTCAGTCTCTTTCAGCAGCATAATGGTTATTATTTTTAAAGTCTCCTCCAACCAAACTGGCCTGGGGTTCAAATGCTGACCTTTGCTTTTTTACAACCATACAATGGTTTGACTGGTCCCCTGCGGTAATACCAGGAGATAAAGCCTATACATACTGTTCTGCTTCCCCGTCCTTGGAAGCAGGCTTCGTTGTCCCTCCTTTGCTGTCTTCACTTGCTGCTGCTGCTGCTGCTGTTTTTTCAGGAAGTGATGCCAAATCTTTGAAAACATCCACATAATGCCCAAAACCTGGGCCCCAGTTCAAGAGGTTGTCCCAGTTGAAGCTTCCCGCTTGCTGGCCCAGTTTGACGGGCAGGGAGCTTTCCCCAGCGCTGGCGGTGGTCGCCTGTGCCCCCACCGGCCCCCCCTCGCCTCGGCGCCCAGGGTACCGCCGGGGCTTCAGCCTGGCACCGTAGTTGTCCTCGTCATCCGCATCGGACTCATTGACCTGGGATAACTTGGGCATCCTGGAGGTGTACGCTATGGGCTTATCCCTGTCGTACTCCATCTCCGAGCAGGTGAAGGACTCGTGAGAGTCGCTGTCGGAGGAGGACTCAGGCGCAGGAATACCATCGGCTGGGTTCCTCGTCCGGGACAGAGGCCTTCTACAGTCTTCCTCAGAAGAGGACCGGCCATGGTCTGCGCTGCAGATGCTGGGGTTTCTGGGGCGAGGGGTGTTCAGTCTCTCCACCTCTTCGATGGACAGCCCCACCGGAGGAGCAGATTCCAGAGGGATCTGCCCTATGGGCTGCTTCAGGCGGCTTCCCGGTCGGGAACCGTGGCTCGCCATGGTCTGTGGACTCTTACTTCTCCTCCCCAGCCGAGTGGCGTAGTTAAAAATGCCGGGCTGGCAGACGTCGTTGTGCATCTCCAGTGGGCTCCCTTCCCTTATGGCGAGGTGCAGCTCCCTTGCTGGACTGTGCCTGTAAAAAGTTGACGATTTGGAGAAGGGTGCGGGGCTGTGCCGAGACAGGGGGTTGGGAGTAGGGCACGCCGAGTGGCTTAACGAGGTTGTCCTCAAGCCCTGCCCGTAGGCGGGCTGATAGGTCAAGCTGCTGGCTCCCAGGGGCATGGGGGATTGCCGCGCGAAGCCCAGCGGGCTGTGTCTCTGGATGGAGAACTTGGGCGTGTGGCTCCGAAACTGCTTGTAGTGCTGGATGATGTCGGCGTCCGAGGGGGCGATGCTGCTGGCGTTGTCGATGTCGTAGTGCTCGATCTCGGGCTCAGGGGAAGCCAGTGGGGCGCTGGGGATTGTCTCCGTGGCATGCGGGATGTCGGTTTCATCGTAGATAAGATAGGGGTTTTCTCTTTCAATGATGTCGGGTTTGGGATTCCCTTCGGGCTGCTTCCTGACAGTCATGTCATCACCATAGGGTGGGATGTTGTCAGGGTCATCAAACGCCACGTTCTCACTCCCTTTTTTCTTCTTCTCCTTCGTTTTCTTCTCTTTTGGGGATTTTGACTTCTTTCCTCGGCACTGGTTGCAGAGGATGAGGCTGAGGACCAGCAGTGCCAGGACCGTTGCGCAGCTGCCCACGATAGCTGGCACGGCCCAGAGGGGCAGGGACAGCTCAGCGGGGTGTGGGGACGGGAAGCAGACATGGCCACCATTGATCCCCGCTCTGCACTCGTGGCCTGGGGCACACGAGACCCCCAGGCACGCCACCACCACCTCGCACGTCCGTCCTGCGTACGCCTCGGGGCAGCTGCAGGTGAAGCCAGCGTGGGCCCCGGGCTCGCAGCTGCCCCCGTTTTGGCAGGGGCTGGAGGCGCAGGCGCCTGGTGGGACACACTGGTAGGCATACCACTGGTTGATGCACATCAGCTCGCCCCAGCAGGGACCGCTGGCGCAGACATTGGGGCCGCGGCAGCCGATCTTCACCGAGGGGTCTGTTTTGGAGAGAGTGGCGAGGCTGTGCTTGCCAGCGAAGGGAAGGCTCTCCCCACCGTACTTGATGTAGGAAATGCAGCCATCAAAGCCTAGGAAGAAAAGCAACAATCATGTCAGGACATGAAGACCGAGTATGCACTGTCAACAGAGGCCAGAGACGCTCTGAGCATCAGTATCACGCTAAAGGGGAAACATTGTGATCAGCAGATGACAAGATCTGCAGCGTGCCTCTTGCCCCCTGACGTGAAAGGGGAAACACAAACACAGGAGCAACAAAATGGAAACCCCGATGCTACAATGGAGGCGACAGCCGTATTTCGGGGTAAATCATGCTGGAGTCACACACACGAAGCCTCTATTTTCAGGAGTGTACTCAGCTTGTGATTGCTTCCTGCCAGTTTTACCCTGCATTGTGATTAACCATATGGTATTAACCAGAACGGTGTAATATCTACACAACCACTCACTTCACTGGAAGGATGGTCCATTCACAAATGTTCCAGTATCTGACAATCTGCGCTGAATTATTTAGACTCAGGTGTAAGGAATATTTTGTTGCTTCTGTTAAATATTTCTTCTTACATTGTAATGACGATTTTGTTTGTAAACCTTTTATAATTTTTTGAGGTTCATACTAGATAGGAACTGAAATCTACTTTTAAGCAGAACAAGATTAAGTAAAGGCTGGTCATGCGTGGAGCTTCTGCCATAACTTCTATACATGCACCTTTTAAAACTCATGATTTTCACATCTAAGCTGTGCATAGAAAGATGGAGATTAAAGATAAGTAAGCAATTAAGTAATTTCTCTGAAGATAAATACACTGTACTTATATAAATGATACCAAGTTATCTTGGTTCTTTTAAGTCTGCCAAATAAGAATTCAGAAACAGACCATGGTTTTTAACCTCAACACTAAGACTTCAAAGCAACAAAAATATTCTTAGGTGAGTAAAAAAAATATACCAAAACCTGCAATTAAGATGCTGAAATTAACATATCATGTTTTCTAGAAGGCCTGTAAGACATTTTGCACTCCCATTACTTTCATTAAATCTGAAAAAAACCCCCAGGCAGTTGTAAGCAGAAGTCTAAATATAATTTGAAATTCTATAGTCTGTGCAGAAGGAAGTATTGCCCAATTAGGAAGTATCTACCTCAAGCTTGGAGACTGGGAAAAAAGTTCAAATTGAGGAAAAAACATAATATAAAATGAAATTTTAAAACTTATTTGGGTAATACCGAATCGCTCACACACAGACTCAACTCTGCTGCTCACTGAGCAGATTAGATTTGAGGTTTGCAATGCAAATGGATACTTCTGTGACTGTAGCATGCTTATCTGACAGATAGACTCACTGAAGGAAGTCTGAACGTTATATTCTCAAATCTGTATTATAATGTAGTTTCCCCTTGAAGCAAAATTATTTTGCCAAAATACTAAGCAATAAGCAAATGGTTGGATTTTGCAGAAACATTATATTTTATAAAAATATATTGTTAAACTGATTTGATTTTCAATGTATAGATCAATTTCACTGAAGCTAAATGAAAGGCTTCATTGTTTAGTAAATAACCCAAGAATTCATTTGGTTACCATAAGGAAACTTCTATTCTAATAGTATTAAACCTCTTTAAAACGAATTTGAACAAATATTCCTTCTAATGACTTCATTCAATATACTTCAATGTTTTGTTTCCTAATTTTCCCATATTTCAAAAACTTCTTATCATCCTTTTGATATATCATCATATATCACAAACATCTCCTCAGCACTGTGAAACCTGTGTGCATCTGGCTTGGCTGTGATAGCAAAAACCATTCCCTCCCATTCCCCTTTGCTCCTGTGCTTTCCAGTTTCCCCTCTTCTGAGCAGAAGTTGCCTATCATGCTTCACATAAGCCTCTTGTTCTACCATCTCCTAAAATCATGGCAATACTTTCATGTCTCTGAATCTTGAGTGGCCTTTTCCCAAACCCCCTATGGCTTGGTTGTAGAACTACCCCATGAGTGGCGATGCTGAGTGTCAGTGCTGAGAGAGCCCAAGGAGATGGGGTTATTCCTGGTCTTTGTGTGGTGGTTGTATGGGAGGTCCCAGGAAAATCCAGCCTTTTGCCAGCCTAATAATTCTCTGTGTTCCCAACACTTAATCCTTTCTGCAAGAGTTTTAGGATAGTGCAACCTTATGCTGACCTCTACTCAGAGCTGTGACACAATGGCATGCAGAGATATTACGTTATGCTCTCAGTGTCCACATGCACAGTTGCTGTAAGAAACATGTTTATTTCTCCTTAACTTCTGACAGATTGTCCTCAGGACTCCGTGCATGGCACCAGGTTTACAGGAAGATATTATTCAAGGCCAAATTTATCAGCTCTTATCAATAAAAATAATCAACAAGGAGAGGGAAAGTGTCACTCCTCAGTTTGGGGAAAAGAATAAACAGGAGCAAATTTTCCATGCATTAGCAGTGTCAGAGAAAGGTTCATTTCTGCAAACTTATTGCTGGAATGGAAGAACAGCCACTATGAATGGTAACTTTGTGAATAATTGTGGAAATCTCTTTAAAAATGTGGAGCATGGAGAGAAATGTTATGAGTATTTACTCTGTCATGAAATAGCAAATATACTGAAGTTGTATGAGGTGATATTACAGATTTATAATCTTCAAAGTATGTTGTTTTAAAATTGGAACACCCTCTGATGTCAGAAATGAAGTATGAGTGGGTAGCAACATCAAATAGATTTCACTGAGCGGTGCAAGTCATGCGGTGTAAAGGGACATGAAAGAGCCTTCTAAGTTTTGCAAGCATGCTATTTCTGCATTATTTCCACTCTGAAGAGATGTATTTTCTTTCAGCATTACTTATATTTTCATTTTCTTCTGTTTTTACATTCCCAAATAAAGAGGAAATTGAGGATTTAGGTTCAGGTGGGAGCCTAAGCAAAACGGGTGATTACCTTACTGCATGCTTGGTGGTCCCTTGTAGCAGTGATGTGATAAACAGCAATTGAGATTTTGTCAGGTCTACTCGGGTTTGAAAATGTTATTGGATATACCAGCTTCACAGCCCTGGAATTGTCACCCACGTATGTCTGTGTCTGCCTTTAACAGTACTGCAGACATTGTTGACTCTCTGAGTTCATGCAGTTTTATACCTCCCCATAGCAAATCCTTGGTATGTTGTACACAATGCAATCCAATATTGAAATAAAATAAAATCATATGAATAAGAGATTTTGGATTGTGCATTCCTAATGGAAGCCAGACATTCCTAATTTGCCTGCCACAGCATCAGGCAGTGGTGAGATTTTAGCGTCCTCAATTTTCTTTGTTCTGGCTTTCCTAAAAGCCATGAATACACTGCTTATAAAACATACATGTAAAAATAGCAAAGGTAAGCACAGCATTCATATGGTTTCATACCTCATTTTATACAAATTCACAATACACAAATGTGAAGTGTGAATTTGCTCCACTCAAAGATCCTTTATCTGGTCACAACTCTTGAAGTCAGGAAGATTTTTCAATATAAAAAACTCTGTGAGACCTATGTCTGCACAGTCTGGAGGATCTTACAGTTTGTCGCTAAAGATCACTTCCATCTTTACTTATCAGTGGAGGAATGATATCACATATATGCGGTCTAGAACTTCCTCACAGGGGGAAGTGGAGGGGCAGGTGCTGATCTCTTCTCTCTGGTGACCAATGATGGGACCAGAGGAAAGGGCAGGAAGATGTGCCAGGGCAGGTTTAGGTTGGGCATTAGGAAAAGGTTCTTCAGGCAGAGGGTGGTGGAGCACTGGGACAGGCTCCCCAGGGAGGTGGTCATGGCACCAAGCCTGACAGTATTTAAGAAGCATTTGGACAAGGCTCTTAGACACGTGGTCCGAATCTTGGGTTTTTCCTGTGCAGGGACAGGAGTTGGACTGGATGATCCTTGTGGGTCCCTTCCAACTCACAACATTCTATGATTCTACTTTTTTTGCCAGGGTCTAAGACAGTTGCTTTAACACTTAAGGGAGATTGATTTACTTCTTAACAGCTAGATGTTGGTCAGAGGGTGGTTCCTTATTGTCCTTGGTTTCTGTGCTCAGAAATAAATCCTATTCTTCATTTGACAGCAGGACAAAGCAGGAGGAAGTTGGAGTTTCAGAAAATATTTTAATCATATTAATAACAGTCTAAATCCTGCAGTACTTACCAAACCCCTGCAGAGACAAAGTTCTCATTTAGCATTTTTGCCTGAGTAGATTTGCCTTGATTTTACAGATTCTGACCCAGAATAAATCCTTTCTTCTCCATCAGCATAACAAAATTATAACAACTGATTTACAGACAAGGAAGCAAACCCACCCCCCCACCTCCAAAAAGCCCTGCAGCTGGAGTGCCTGTGTTTGGAAACAAGGCTGCAACATGTATTGAAGGAACAAAGTCAGCAGTTCTTACTCATTCAATTTGCAGTTTGGGTGGCAATGTACAGAAGTTTATTAGTTACTACTGAAGAATTACAGTCCATTCTGCAACCTTTAAGCAAATAGATACCCTTTGTTTGCTCAAATCTGCTCATATGCAGGTTTAAAAAAATAAAATAATAAAAACAATTACCTGCAGCTGTGCTCTTGAAAGGTTGGCTTGATGGGATTCCTCCCAATGAAACTGTAAGAACGTTTAGTCCACCAAAGTCTTGTGTGGGGTGGAGAATGTCTCGGCTATGAGTCTTGTCGACCGCCAGGATAGTAGCAGACCCGTTCTTCTCAATGAGTACCGAATGCCACTGGCCATCCGCAGCGTACACTTCTGGGATGTTTCTTTCCACTTTCCCAGCAATTCCAGCATCAGATATGTAATGCACTTTCCCACCTTTTATCTGATGAGAAGAACAGAAAATGCATAATTTTAAAATGATATACACATAACCACTCCTACACACGCTTAACCTATGTAATGCCTATTCAGTACAGCTACAGTAACACGTGGCTTCGGTTGTAGTAAGAAGCCTGGGTGTATGTTTCCCCAAATAGTTGTTTTGTACTAAAAATGCATTAATTATTTAAAATAAAAATAATAAAAATTTTGCTGCAATTAAATACATGATTGCATCTGTAGAAAACTTAGAGCTGCCATCCACTCATTCCCTGGATGATCTTACAAAAGACAGACCTATTGAGAGGGCAGCAATAGGACGTGCACATGACAAAATGTTTTAACCAATAAAATAATAATTCTTCCTCCTTCTTCAGCCCTAGTGTCGAAAATGTTTTGCAGCGTAAACAGATGTTGTCCTCATCGAAAAAACTTGTGTCTAATTTTCATTATGACACAGTAGGAATACACATGGCACGGCAGGACTTGAACAAGATTCCCCTTTCCTATCTGGTTGTGCTGCTAATATGGATTTTGCAGAAAAACAGTTGCATTTTAGAAACCTTTCGGAAGAATTGCAAAGTGTATGATTTTGTGTGAATTTTCAAATTGTGCTTACTTGAGCAAACCGCTTTTAAACTTGTGAGCTGTTAGGAAAAAAAAAAAAAAAAAAAAAGATACTATTAAATTCCATGCAAAATTTTTTGGCTTTTCCTCTAGGAATGACGCCTCGCAATTCTACTGAATTATGAGATGTAGGATTCCAAACCTCTTATTAGCTCAATATTAAATGATCCCAAAATGAGATCAGTGCAAATTCTGCAAGAAAGATATAGGAGGTTTTTTTTTAAAAAAACCCAACATCCAAACCTACCAGCTTCTCAAATATTGCACAGGATTGGGGTACCTCAGCTGACCTCCTAAGGGCATATGGACTTGTGTAGAGCTCACATAAGGTGGCTCTACAACTTGTTGCAAGTTTCCTTCCATGCTCTGCACGTTTGGTCATACATACTAAATACAATGGCTATTTTCCCTCCCGTGTTCCTCGCTGCAGCTCGGTCGGTCCGTGTTCTGTAACACGAGTGTGCAGAATGTGCACACACATGGCCCAGGAAAGGTTGAAGCCGCAGGTTTGTGGAAAGCTCTTAAAGCCTTGCATGCTTTGTTCCAGGAAAAATAACGTTCACCTGGGAAGAACTCTGAGGTGACACACCAGCTACAAGAATGCTGCTCTCGTTTCCAGAAACTGTTATATGCTCTGGATTTACTCCTTTAGTGGTGCAAGCTGAGGACTTGGTTCATACAGACCAACCTTAATATGGCTGTAAGACCACGCTCATGTCTTGGCAGCAGCCTGAACAGAACATATCTAGCATATATTCCATTTGGATCAAGAAATACAATGGTTAGTACGTGCATGCACTTCATTTATAAATGCAATAATTTAGACTATTGGAAAATGTATTGTTTGAAGGACTGTTTGATAAAGCTGCCCATCAGAGAGAGGTTGCTTTTGTTACTGGCAAATGTAGGTGGCACACATCTAAACTATCACACAGCACAAAGGAAATCCCAATTTGGAAAGGCAGTCACACAGATTGTTATAACATATTAAAAACATTTGCCACAATCAGAAGTATTTATAAAAAGATTAACCAGACTAAATATATCCGTGTATTTACATCCATAACCTGTAATTGGTTTTTTAGTCTTATTTTGTTTTTTATGTTCCATGAAATACTAGCTTGTATTTTGGTCTTTATGTAAGCAAAAAGAAATATACCATATCAGACAATATCCTCTAAGTTTATGGGAAGACTAAGCACAGAATTGTAACTTCTAATTCCACATTAGAGGAGAATTGTGTAATTATTTACCTGTCAGCAACTGATATTTTCCATACTGATTTATGACTCTCTAGCTCTATTTTTGTTTCTTTAAAATTGCATGTGACTAATGCTAACAGACTCATAAATAATATACTAGTGCCATTTGTAAAATAAAAGTTCCAGAGACAAGACCGATCCATGACTTCTTCAACCAGGAAAAAATAAGGAATGTTCGTCTTGGTTCCTTGAAGCACAACATATTTCTAAATTTGAAACAAATGGTGATGCTGACAATATTGAGTAACACCCATTTCTGGGTTTTATTTACATGGCAGAGCAACTGACAAGTAGAATGTAACGAAAAGAATGAAACACTAAAGCAAACACATTCCTAACTACAAGGATGATTCAACATTACTAATATCCTGCGTCTCCTTTACTGAACAAATTACTTCTTATTTGTCTTAAATCTGAGCACTAGCCTTTACAGATTTATGGCCCAACTGGATGAGATATCATTTACATGAGTTATGTTCTGCTTTATTTCTGCAACTCAATATATGCATAGAACCATACAGAATCATAGGGTGGTGGGAAGGGACCTTTAAAGATATCTAGTCCCCCCTACCCCCCCCCCTGCCATGGCAGGGACACCTTCCACTAGACCAGGTTGCTCAAAGCCTCATCCAGGTTGCTCACTCCTCTGATTTCAGATGAGATTTTAAAGTAAAACAAGGAAAGCAATTTCACCTTTAACCTGCTGTCTTTATTCCACTACTTCTAATTGATTTAGTTGCAATGTGTATTATTTGTAAGAAAGTAAGCTGTGACAAAGCTTTACAAATAAGGAATCCCCTACCCTCCTCCTTTCTGTGGTGTTTTTTGATTTTTTGGCTTTTTTTTGTGGGGGATTTGGGGGACATTTTTAATCTGAATTTGACCGTTGTTTAATTTAATCTGCTAGTTTTTGCATCTTTCCTGGATTAAAGATTCCTTTCTATCATAAAGACCCTCTTGGGTTCTTTGGGGGGAATTTACATCCATCATTAAGTCAAGCAGCTGCCCACAATCTCAGTGGGTCTGACTTAGTATAATTTCTCTAATTTTATCCCAATCTTGTCTACACCAAAACCAATTACTACAAGAGGAAAAATGTGGAGGCATGGAAGTAGCCACAGGACTTGGAGGTTTTCCCTAGCACAGTTTAATATTAAAATACACATGGCAGGTTTTCTCTGAATGCTTACCTTTGGGTAACAAGGATATTAAAAGATCCAAAAATCAAGTTATAAAATTGTTTGCTTTGAAGATTGACAAGAGAGTTGTAACGAGAAGTCCCTAAAGCTCATCTTCTGCATCAAGCATGGACTGAGATACCAGGAAGACCTACACATGGGTTGGCTTCACTGACATCTTGGGCCACCACTGAGGGAAGTGTTCCTCATGGTACCTGCGCTCCAGGTATGAGCAGCGGTGCAGAAGCCGTACTGTATGAACTACAGCTAAATTACTACAGCTTTATTAACGAACTAGCAGCATCTGGGAACTTGTCGGCAATAGTCGGTACAGCGATGTTACCTCTCCTTCCTCAAACTGCTGCATCTGTTACTAGGCAAACTTCTGCTCTTTGCCCTCACACAGCTGGGTCTGGGACTTGACACCCTCTGCTTGCTTGTATAACTTCACCAATATTAACAATAATAAGAGTGTTTGCATAAACACACCACTAGTGCTTTCAGCCAGGAAAGGCAACTCTCCTTTTTTTGTAATAATGCTTGTAGAGCTAGCTGACCTAGCAAATTCTACTAGGGAGAACAAGGTAGTATTTGTTTTTTTCTTCCCAGAACTCCAAATAATGAGATCTTATCTGCTAATATGACTGAGGCAGAGACTTGCTATCAAATGATGTGGTAAAAGCATACGCCGGGGAAGTAATGCAGACTTGCTTCTTAAACGCAGCCGGTGTGTCAGGAAAGCTCTGTACTTCTGATCAGGCAGGTGGAGAATATCCACGGGGCTGAAGCTTAGAAAGTGTGAATTTCTGTATGAGTTTCTTTAAAAGTCAGGGAAAAAAAACCTGGAAAGCCTTACAGCAGTCAAGGAAACTTGGAGCTTACACCAACCCAATAAAGGGGCTTGCCAACATCACTGCTGTACTCATTTAGACTTATGAGTAAATGGACTCAGTCATAGCCAGGAATCAAACCATCGCTTTCTCTTGAGAAAGGTAACTTTTGCAGCAATAAACTCTTCTGGGGGGGGGTGGGGAACCCAACACAACCCAAACTGTGTGGCATTTGAAGCATTAATTCAGCTATGTATCTCAAAATAATTTGATAATGACATTGGTCTATGGGTGACTTAATGAATTCAAGTTATCCCTTACTTCCTAGTTTGATACGCATGAGCCACGCTAGTAGGAATTAATGAACACTTTTTGGCAGTTGCTTGCTAGCCTAAGGAGAGTCTGGGTTTGAGGCCTGAAAAATCAGAAGATAAAAGGCTAATAACGAAATGATTTGTTCTGTAGAGTGTAACTTAATGATGATAACAAATATGGCAATGAGTACTGTTCCTGTGGCCTTTAAACAGTCACTATTTGGAGTCTAGACAAAAATGATAAGATAGAAAGCCATCAAGATCTCCTGATGCCTTGGCAAATAGCAAGGGAATTGTTGAGATGATGAATGATACTGGAGCAGTGCCTAGCCTCAGTTAAAGACCTAATATTTTATAAAGGAAACAGCAAGGGTAATGGAAAAATGTGATTTTGATCACTATGCATGGGGCAGTCCAATCAAACCGAACTCAGCATTAGCTGTCATCTTACCTTCACAGTAGTGAAGTTGCTGCTTTCCTGGACATGAACTAAAACACCGTTCTCGCTTCTTGTCCTGAACTTCACTTCCAAGCGGTTTGCATTCGGGGGTCCCGGCCCAGCGCCTCGAGTGCCATGTCTCATCATGTATTCTCGCTTCTTGTTTGGGCTCATGTGGTAGTCAAGTCGTCCTTTGCCTTCCAGCGATAAGGCAGTGTCAGCAGTAATATCTGGGACAAGGACAGGGAAGCATTTTGTACACAGCTCGTCACAGCTACAGCGATCATCTGCCTAATTACGACCATTTTCTTTCAGAGCAGAGATCAAGTTCAGAGCAGGTCAGGGGGGAAAGCAGGAGTGAATGGCAATTTCAGCCCCTCTATTCTTTGGCTTCAACCAGAATGTGTGTTTCAGAGTGGGAGTGTGCTAGTAATTTACTGCTGCTATCAGTCAATAGTAAATTAAAACTCACTAGGGAACAAGTGAGGGAGTAGGGAAAAAAATTTGGCTCTTAGAACTGTAATTCCTTCCCAGGGATGTTGCTGTTTCCATTACTGCAAGCAGAGTTTCATGATATATTGAACTAAGCTCTAAGCTCTTCAGGGCAGAGATAATGACTTTCTATTTGTTGTAGCATAAAAAAAAAAAGAATTAAAAAAAAAAGGCAGAGCATTGACTACCAAATGCTGTTAAAATTATGGCTAAACTCTTCTATAAACCGGTGCAATAAAAGCATATAAATCAGCTAAGCAATAATGGGACATGTAAGAAAACAAAGCCCAGTCATTACGCTACAACTACATGGAAATAAATCACTTTGTTCTCCTGGACAATCCCGTATTGATTTACAGAGCTATCCATATGCGAGTCAGTAACCCCAGAGTGTAAATGCCTTGCTTTTATTTACATTTACCGTAATTTCTTGCATAGAATCTGATGGTCATTTGATAAAAAGCGCTACGGTTTGAAGAAGCCATAACCACATGCACACAATGTTTATGTGAAGGGAAGGGTTTTCCCTTACCCTCTTACCTCCCCATAACAGACAAATCCCTCCTTTGGGATAGCTGTATTTTAGTTACTGATTATCCATTATTGGGAAGCAGTAGTTTGAAATGAGTGTAAGTTACCTGATATGTGATAAACACACCAGAAAACATAATATGTGTAATATGAGCTATTTTTAGCTCATGAAAGGACAATAGTCCATGGTGGACTTTTCCTTCAAAATTATTTAAGAGGCAAGCATGCTTCTAGTTTTCACTATTTTATAAAATTCATTATCCCATGCCCCTGAAAGGAAACTCTTAACGGCATTTGGTTAAGCCATAATTAGGTGTACATTACAGAGAAAAATGGTAAAACCTTCTCCATACATTTTTCACAGTGCTTTCCCGTCAGTCCGTCTTTGCAGTGACACTGTTGCCACGACCAGTGATCAACACAGGTGCCACCATGTTGGCAGGGGCTGGTTGTGCAAGCGCCTTCTAGTCTGGGGCATCTGAAACACATCAGAAAAGTAGATGTCGAAGAACATAAGCACAGATAAGCAGAAAGAATGTGCTGGGAAGTGTCCTTCCCTCCAGAAATGCAAAAATGGGGAGGCTCTTCTCCATACACAGCTCACATTTCTAAACAGACCCCAATTTTCAGTGTCAAGTTATAAGTTTTATGAAAGAGAAAGGAATTCAGAGACAGTGAAACTCCTATTACCTCCTCCACAAGAGAAGAAGCAACTATTTTAGGTGCTTTTTACACTGGAGACCTCCAGAGACTTCTTATCACAATGAACAGAACAAACTTGGGGGTTGAAAGAGGAAGGGTGAGCCAGCAAATCTGGATGTAAGAATCACATTATTGCTACAACTGTGACTTCAAACACTGAGATGGAAAAACCAATAGAATCAGATAGTTCATCATTTCTGAAAGACCACTCAGAGGATACGAGGGAAGTTCAGTGATACTTGAGAGGCAAAGTGACAGAACAGACATTATGGATTAAAAAGAAATAAGAGGGAGTAGAGGTTTAGTGAATTGTATGAGTACAGTTAAACCGAGGTGGAATTTATAACCCAGTAACAGGGCTACTCTATTTCAGCCTGCAAAGCAACATTAATAATAACTGGCAATAGAAATGTAATGACACTGCTGCTTTGAAGCCTCTGTAATCTTTTGTAAACCTTTCATCCAAATTCACGTTCTTCTTAAATTTTTCACAGTTTACAATAAATTCTACAGTCATTTTTTTACAGGAAATAGCTGCAAGTGTCTGAATGGAATAGCGCCTGGCTTTTGTGACAGCTTCCTTTATTACAAACGCGGTCCATTCGATACCATATACAGCAGACGTACTGATCTAAGATTCCTTGAGCTGCCAAAGCCTGGCTGGGCTCCAGGGGACGTCCATTGACTGCAAACTCCATTATACAGCCCACAAAATCATGGCTTTCCACTTGTCCTCTCCTTTGAAGGATGGGCTCTACGGACCTGATGCCACCAACAGTAACTCGATTTGGTTGTACATCAAGAGTCCTATAAAAGAGTCAGAAAAATAATTTATCAGTATCAGACATTAAGATAGCAATGACAGCACAGGAACTGTAACCACCAGCTATGGTCTGCAGCTGAAATTCCTCTTCCAAAACACGTATTGTACATTTAGAAGGGGAGACAGAGATCAGTAGTGCTTGAACCAACAGTTATAATGGGTATGACTCTAAATTCACTTCAGTTATTGCATGTCAAAATGTCTATTCTCTTGACTGAGCAATGTGCTTGAAATCATAATAAATAAGATTTTAAACTTCATTATAATTTAAATTTTAGATGATATTTAAATAGCTAGAAGATGGATTAATTATTTTACAAAGATGTAACAGCTTTGCTAGTGGGGAAACCATGTGTGGCAGGAAATATGATTGTGATTATTGTAAGAAATTAGCCAAAGTGATTGTGATTAAAGTTACTGTTATCTCCAAAACGGATCTAAAGATGCATCAGAAAGTTTCTGAGTTAGTTATGGCAAACAAAAAAAAAAAAAAAGGTTTGTTCTCTGTACTGGCCAATTTTTAAGAAATTAAAATTATAAAAGATGGTATCTGGAAATTACTGTCAAAGTAATTACTCAATATTTTTTTTTTAAAGAAGCAGTAATCAGGTGATGATATTTATTACACTTTTATAAGAAAGGAGAGTTGCCATTTAAACAAATAAATAAATATGAGACCCCAAATCAAAGCCCAAAACTGCATATCGGAGTGAAATACGCTACTAGAGTTGTAGCATTTTGAGTCTGAGCTTGGTTTTGGCAAGATAGATATGATTCAAAGTGTAAAAGTGGAGGGGGCTTTGCTAAAGATTTGTAGCAATAAATATTGTAGAATTTCAAATTGTCAAGGAATAGTGCTGTGTACTTAAGAGCCAGTTGATCAAAACAAATACATTTGTGTTTTATTGGCTAAGATTTACGAGTAGTCAGTAATTATGAGCAGCTGACATTCTCATTCATTAACTCTTTCCAGATTATGATGTGAAATCTCATAGCATTAGGCGATAAGTCTTATCCTTGTTTATACCACAGTGAAGACTACCCATGGCCATACATGTCTTGTGTGCCACCAAGCAAACTCTTTGTCATGGATTAACTCCATGCAGAAATGTAGCCTGAATTAGCAAGTAGCAGTACATGGAGAAAATTTAATTCGCTTCTGCAAATGGGAGCAAATGACACTTTGGAGCCTTGCCTTGTCCTCTGAGGGACTGCAGCTGAGTTATCTATCGCTTGCTTCAGGCTGGAATAAGGGCGTGTAATCATTACTCCAAATTTCTCTGGCTTTAGAGGGCGATTTCTTTTTCATTTTACTCCAAACCCCGTGTCCCATCCCCCTAAAATGAAGAATTATTTACCAGTCAGTAGATACAGCAACACTGCTAACAGTGCAGTAGCCTGGCTCCTGATCCTCAGAGCACGAATCTACCGTCAGTGATGCTGCCTGCAAAAGCCACACACAGAAATACCTTAAATATTACAAGGTTGTAGTCCCCAATCACATTAAGTATTTATGATTAAGTATATTATATCAAAGAGTTGGCTAGAATGGAACACTTGTATATTACTATGTCAGTTGGGATCGCAGAGTGCTTCAGAACCACTGGTCAACTACATTCTGCATCAACATAGTGAACACCAAGATGTGGATACTAACAGGGAGTGACCTAATGGACTGCTTCATACAGAGAAGCAGCGAAACACAAAGTTCTGAGATTTGGGTAGGGTTTCTTTCATGTTTGTTTGCTTTACTCCTTGGAAATGCAGTTATTTTGGCTCGTACTGTATCCTACTCTTGATCTGAACAGAGAGCTGCTCCTCCCAAACACAAAGGGCATTCCTTCAGGGGCTTGACCATCTTGACCATGACATTAAACATATTGCTTGAACTTGATAAAAAGCACATTACAAAAGCTGGGAGTACAAACACAGATTACTAGTTAAAACTAATAACTGACCACTCAATAATACTCAAAGAGGAACTAAATGCACCTGATTAAAGCAACCCTTAGGCTGATATGTCATGAAGGATATTTGCCCCTCGTTGATAATTGTGAAACACGTGGATATCTACAGTGGGAGCAAGCTGATGTTCACAAAAGTACCAGGCATCACCAGCACTTCCAGCAGTTTTCCCCTTTCTTATTATCTCCAAGCCATCATGCCCCAGACAATGGGGTTGCCTCATTACCCCTCTTAGTAATTTACACTAAAGCAAATCATGGCACTTTTATTTGTAATCTCAAAAAGTCTAACCAAAGCTTTCATTAAAATCATGAAATAATTCCTGATGATTTAAAAAGAAGTTTTTATTTTATTCCTTATTTAGCAAAGAATTTTCCCCACAGCGATTTATTAATAACAGATGGGCTGCAAAAAACCTCCTGAAGGTTAGTTATTCCTTAAAACAAATTTTCAGCAAAATAAACATAATCTCCAAATCACACATATCAGCTTCTCATGTTTCATCGAGATGTGTGGTACCAGTTTTACAGCAAACTTAAATCAGACGTCACTTTTACAAATGCCTTGCTTTATATTTTGATTTGATTACTCTACAGGAGCTGAGCACACAGCAATAGCTATCAAGACGTCATTACTCTGCAATGGCTTTTTTTTCCTGCATGCAGCTAAGTTCATGAACAACGTCCTGTTGAAATCCCTATAGATTGTCCGCTCTATTTCCAAATGTGTACTGTGAGCTGATGCGTTGTATTGACCATATGAATTCATAGCTCTTAGCCCTAAATCATGCCCTACAGTACAAATTGTTCCATTTGCTATTTTTAATGAAAGCTTATCTTGAATTTCTTTCCGTACATAACGAGCAAACTGCTTCTACCAAGATACAACAGTCTGCAGTTCCAAAGCAGATTATAGCCCTGTGTAAATTAAACAATTCATAGAAAGAATAATAACCTGGCTGGCCTGTATGCCATCACATGCATACATATTTTCCTTCAGAATATAAACAACAAAAAAACGAAATGAGGTTTTTTTTTTTTGTTCTGAGCTCAATCAGCGTAATCTCCCTAACTCACATTGCTATGCGCTGTGAAAGCCAAGCTACAACCCCAGCTGAAGGGCTGGATATTTGAGAATATATTTTACTTGGACTGGAGTTCATACAATTTATTTTCTAATGTTAGTCAAATGTTCCTGCTTGTTACTTAAGCATTACTCTATGGTTACCTCGCCGCATTATGAGACTTTCTATCCTGTCACTCTGCAATAGCTCAGGACTGACAACTTAATGATTTTACCAGTTTCCGATAAAATCCCACTGTGCTGTAGGAAATGACAGATTTGGAATCCTGAAGGGGGGCTATTTTATACAGTTTTGGACACCTGGGAGACATTTTTCCTGCAGTAGAAATATCTAAGACAAAGGCGATTCTTTTCACATACTGTGTTTGTAAACAGCTGACATTACTGAGAAAGTTTAAATAGTAAAAATCACACAAAAGTAGAGGTTTTCTGAAACGTTTGTTTTCAGCCTGAAGCATTCATAACTGAAATTTTCTGTAAATAGTCCTTTTTCTGTTATCTCTTCTTCTACAGTCTAGCCCTCTGGCATACCTACAAGCAAAACATTTTCCTGCTCTATTTTTTTCTTAAGTGTATTTCATTTATTTGTTGCAATTGTTAACGTGTGCTCCTATACTTAGGCATTTAAATCTTATTGATAGAAATATCACAGTAATTTAGTTGCTAAAATGGAACCTGGTGCATTACAAGATGTAGGTGCACCTTTGGGCTTTACCATTTGGAAGCTGCGATGCAAATTATTAAGTATCTGATATTAAGGCACATTAAAACAAAGTCATTACTCAACATCACAGTTATCCTTCATCTTATTTGGATATATAACTCCTACAAACACACACAAATTGGATTTGCAAATCCAGCTGAAGACTAAACCATCCTCCCTTCAATAAATGGAGCAATCGGGTCTTGCACTATGCAACTGAAATACAGTTTCAAGGCTCAAGACTCTCTAAGAGAGAAGAAAAAAGCATTATTTAGGAAGGTCAGGAAACAACCCTGGTCCTACAAAGAACCCCAGACCACAAGGTAGCACATCCCTCTGCTGCTCTTGGGACATTTGTGCCTATGGACATCTCAGCCCAGACCTGCAGCTCTCCGCAGGGCACTCTGAACAAGGCAGCTTAAAAAAAGAAAAGGGCTGTATCTCAGCAGCAATGCCTTCTGCAGCAGTTCATGATGGGAAACCTCTACAAGGACTCTGGGGGAGCCACGCTGGGCAGAACAGTTTATTCTTTTATTCCCTACATCACTTCTGGCTTGAAATATCTAAAACAAAATGTGGAGCTCCAGCCATATATTATTCTTAAATTACTTTAATTTCAAACATGGGAAGAATATGGGATTCCACGTCTACTGGCCATTTCTGCCTGAGAAGGGAGCTGTTGGGCAATTTTGGATGGCAAATAGATTTGGTTTCATTTCTAACTCAAACACTGTGGAGTCAAAAAGCTTGGCTTGAATTCAAAGAGCATTTGGTTTATGTTCTGCTTTGGAAATATTATTAAAAAATGAGAGAAGAGGAATAGAAAACGTTTACTGGAAAAAAAAAAAAAACGAAGGCAGGAGAGGGGTCAGAGTACCAGGCGTATGGCAATCAGTTGTCCTAGAATTCCTCTCCTCAGGTGCTTTCTGGGGGACAAAAAGTAAAGTAACTCCCCTCCTTCCCCGAAAAAAACTCTCTCAATGTAGCACCTTTGAAATTGTTGTATGTACGCTACTGAGGAAAACCAGGCTTCCAGTCTGTTGAGATTGGTAAAATCCCGGAACTAGCACAAGGAGGTCAGGGACACCTGGAATTTTAAATTTGTCTGCTTCTATTTTCCAAATATTGAGAAAAATGATTTTGAGACTTTTGTAGTTACTATGGTTAATTAGCGTCCCCTGATAATCATCCCTGTAATCTCCATCAGTTAATTAGCCTCATGTGGAGCAATGGATTTCATTAATTATTCCTGGTTCCCATTTTTCACATTTAGAGTACAGGGCACTGCACATGCTTTTTTAATTATTCTTTATCATCATCATACTAAACAAACCATTATAGGTCTTTGAGTCAGTTGGATTAAGACAGAAACGAGGGAAGTTTTTTCCAAAGTTGGAGGTTCTGCTAATAAACACAATGTTACTACTTTTACGTTCCTCTGAGTTCATGTGGAAGCCAATGTGACTTGGCTGAACTTGTCTTAAAATTCTCATTTTAGCATTTCTTACCATTCCAGCCCTCCGGGCAATAACTGTGTGAAATTGTCCATCAGACACCTTCTTAGTTGTGGTAAGCTTGTATGTGCCACTGCCAAGATTGTAGGAGAATCTCAGCCTCTCTTCTACTATTTCCAGGGCCAGAAATTCTGCTCGCTCTCCGGTTTGGTTATCGTAGTTATACAACATTAAAGCATTACTTTTTATAGTGGCAAACTTTATATAGATGTAATTATTGTTTGGATCCATACTGGGAAACTCCATATAGGACAGTTCCTCAAATCCATAACTGTTCAGCTCACAATGATTCCCAAAAACACCTGCAAAATGAAAAGTAAAATGTGGTAACAGATAGGTTTTTTTCCCCTCACTGTGCATTCTCCCAGAGACAAAGTATTGATGTGCTCTAGACGTGGCTACGATACACAGGCTCTTTAAAAAACCTCTAATGTCTGATTAGAACTATGCAAATTGAACAGAAGAATCCTATTATCCACAAGTTGGTGCTGAAATATATATATTTAAACTTAAAAACTGAGTTACAAATGATAGTTACATCTATTGAAAAACAAGGTGCATTGCTCTACGGTTTCCACAGAAAACAACAAAAAAGCGAGTTTGACAATTATGTCAAATATGGTTATTGTTTATTATCAGGCACCTGTTAATCCAGTTATGGAGATGAATTTGCAACTTGAGCTTATTTTTCCCTTTATAGCTGTTATCTGAGCTGTAGTTCATTTTTTTAATGCTTATGATATAAACATATATGTGATTAAACATTATGCCTACTTTTATTATCTAAATATTTTGGTGCATTATACGTATTTCTTTTCAGAGCTCTGTTGCATAATTTCCCTTGATTTTTTTACTGTAGCAACAATAAGAAAAAACTTAATTTATGATTATTAGTGATATTTACAATGGACTATGACAATATAGGAAATGAATAAACTCTGAGGAAAAGTAAAAGAAAGGAAATAAAGCAGAATAAAGAAGTTGATCCACATGTTAGTAGAAAACTGTATTCAAAGGTAGTTACAAATGTGTATTGAGAATCATACTTTTGTGTGAAGGTTTTCAGCAGCCTTAAAATATTGTAGATGACTTTTCAAGTTTATCTATTTTTTGATTAATCTGCTGCATTTATTTTCATGCTCTTCTATATGAACAATGACAGTTCTGGATTAATCTGCATTCAGAACCAATCTTGCTGCAATTATAGCTTAAAATATTAGTGTTATTTTTTGTCTTTATTGGGTTCATTCCACAAATGAAATCTGGGATAATTAAATTCTAATAATAATTAAACTATTTTTATTTTAGCAGTTCTATATGCTTCTCTGATTCTTGGAATAGTACTCTAGTTTTGGAACTCAGAACTTTATTAACATACAATAAATTGAACAGGCAAGTACTGGTGAGGGCTTACAAAGCTGTTTGGATTCGGTCAGGTTCTCTTAATCAAATCTACTAAATATAAAAGTGCCAATATCTAATGTTGTGATCCTCACTCACAGAAAAACGTGGCTGCTCTCTAATTCTTTAATCTGCTTTACAGATATTTTGAGCAATTATGCAAAGCCCTCTCTGCTCAATATCATCCCAAAGTCCCTTTTTCTAGTTTAACGTTATGACAACTTCCTTGCACTTTGCAAGTGCGTAGGATGCAAAAATACTGATGTAATTTACATTTAAGTGTCTTACTCTTCAGCCCTCCTAAAAGTGTCTGTTATTAGGCAGAAGAGTCAGCCCTGCTCTGAGCCCTTGGTGTGACCTCCCACGCTACCATGTGCTTCCATCTCCTCCTGTGCTGGCAGAAATATTGTCTTCTTCTGGCAGTTGGGGAAAAATGGAGAAGATGGGGCTAGGGGATGACCAACATCTGCACGTGGACTGGGATCCACGTACAGACTCAACAGTTTTATAGACCCATTGATTTTATAAAGGTAAAAATGAATTAATAGGGAAAGGGATGATGACACAGAGAAGAGGGAAGAGGTACTCACCGAAGGGGCAGTGGCAGTAATACCCCTCCACCCCACTTTGGCAGGATCCACCATTGAAACAGGGGTTGCACTCACAGTAATTGACAGTGGAATCACACGTTTTCCCTGCAATTGGAGAATGAAAGCAATTTCCAGGTCAGAGTATTCAGGTCAAAAGGAAAGTCAGGCTGGTATTTAGGTAAGGAGCTCATGAAGCAATGCTGAACACATGGCCAGGAGGGAGGGTGGCAGGGACCAGTTGTGGCTGTGGGATGGAGAGAGGAAACACAGACACAATGCTGGGCTGCTGCCAGCCCTGACATGGGCATAATACAGAGCCCAAAGAAATTAACTTTACTTTTCAAGTGTCTCATTGTAATTATTTCATATAGGTATTGGCTTTTTTAAAGTAACTTTTTTTTTGGTATGTGTGTCTATAAAAGAAAGAGAATGAAATGAAAGGAGATGCTGAACTAAAAAAATGAAATAAATAAATTAAATCTAACGTGTGCATTAGTGCGAAGGAGATACAAACAGTCCTCCCTGAACCCTGTATGAACACAGCATGCTGAACACAGGCTGCTATTGTACATTATATGATTTTTCTTATTTTTCCTCATCAATTACAACCTCCTTCCTGACTCAGAGGGACCACAGTCTGCTGGAGCTAAAACAAGTTACCCTGGATACAGTCCTTTTCTAAGCAGACATTGTCACATGTGGTAAATATTATTCACCAGAGAATAAACTGAAATCACATAATTCATTTCAACAAGGAAGGGAACCAAGAGAAAAAGTGAAGATTTTAACAGATGCCGAATATTGACAAGGGGATTCTTTGTACAAAACCAACATTTTCCTTGTATAGAAACATGAACCACAAAAGTATTGATCTTCAATTCCAGGTTTTTCATTGCTTAGCTTTTATCAGTTCAGCAACCCTTCCACTGTATACCACTCTTGGTACTTGCCTTCTACCAACAGCACCAGCCTTCCCTGCCTGCTCAGCAAAAACTTTGAAGTATCATCATGTTCCTCATGTTTCTCTGCAAAAACTGGCGACATCAGCCACGCTCTCCCAGACCTCTCCTTGAACTTCATCTAGACCAAGATACACACGCACAGCAAAGGCCATGACTGCCTTACGCTTCTTATTGCACCGATAAAATTATTTTATTCCTCACACTGTATAAATATGTTTAATTTAAAAGTACAACATGAGCTTGCATAGAGAGCATCCATTCTTATATGTCACAGATATCTTATAATTCTCACATCTTGCGTGACAGCAACACCATCCTTAGGGATTGCTGGTCCCTAAAACTGTAGAAAATCAAGACTGTGCTATATTAACTCTGCCAGCTTTTTCAGAATTTCACAACTTCAGTCATCCAATTAAGAAAATCTCCTTTTGTTCCCTTCTACTTTTCTATTTAACCTAAAGATGTTTGCAGGCAGTTCTTCCATGTGAGCAGCAGCCCTCCATGTGCGACTGCAAGCAGGATGGAAAAGGAGCGTTGGAGGATTCCTGTGGTTAATACGTAACTTGTAGATTCACCATAAATCCAGGAAACTTTTCCAGTGTCTGAATCTAATTACGTTTTGAGGGTATTTATTTATATTTTATTCTATAGTGGGCACGACTGAAGGATGAGCTAAATTTTTATGTTAGATTTTGCTGTTTTCTTTCTTTTAAAATTATGGTACATAGTACAGATCTTTGACTTACCGACGAGAACGTGCAGGAAGAGTCAGGCAGAGATGCTTAAAATAGCTCAATGATGTTTCTTAGTTTTCACAAAAAGCAAGTGTAGTTAATAAGGCTTATTCAGTTTTTTGCAATTCAATCTAACTAAATACTCTTCTTCTCAGTTAACATTAAAGGTGGCATATTTGCTGAGTCAGCAACAGAGTATGGGTGTTTATTTTAGCTGCACATATTTTAACCAGGGAATAACAACATCTTCTTAGTGTTTAACAATTGTTTGAATAATTCATGAAACTAATAAAAGTGTGTTTGCATTTATTTTAACTGTTTTGACACAGGAGAAGACGAATACTCTGATTTAACAATTCATCAGAGCTATTAAAACTAATATTTATTTAAAACGAAGAAGAAATTTTTGCTGTTCTTTGCCATTCACTGAAGTGCTAAAGACCTGGAGAAAATGTATCTATTTACATTTGGAATAACAATCCAACAGAAGATGTCTATGAAGCTTATTTTTCCTCTTTAAATGCATGTTAAGCATGTTTATCCTAGAAAGGAAGAGTCCTTCAGCCAGGTATCGGCAGGACAAAAGTATAACTGTTCTAGTTTATCACCATGGTTGTCCTAGATAAGAATTTAAAATAAAGTACTTTGCTAAACCAAGATCATTAGAAAAAGCTAGTAAACAGATAATGGGAGTTACAAACTAGAAAATGATAAATAATAAATAAATAGGCAAACCTTATAATGTAATGTCATGTAACTACCAAAAGAACAGAAACTTGTCTTTATTTAGTATATAACTAATTTTCAATTAAAAAAAAAAAAATCATGGTATGGCCACCTACAACTCTTAGCGACATCCATCTCTTTTCTGCAGAATCCTGAATTTCATCAATTCATTCAAATTTCCTGTTACCTTCAGATCTTTAGTCAGTCCCTCCTTATACTCCTGCGAGATAGAAACTCTCAGACATTCCTCATCCATCCTCTAAGGAAAGGTCTCCATATTTCAAGCTATTATTGGCAGCCTCTATTGGTTATTCTGGTGAGATTCAGAGGGTTTCTGTCAACTCCTGCTTTTTGGATGGCCCACCGGTGCACCTTCTTACCCTTCCCTTTTCATCTAAACCATGTTCTTCCTTCTTGCACTCCTATTTTTTCCCTCTGTTGTTGTTTCCTAGACTTGCTTGGCAGAAGTGGATCTTTCTAGACCTCTGAACAAGGACATACACTCCAGAAATAATGGAAAAAGTTAGGCCGGAGGGACCTTGGACGTCATGATGTCCAACCCCCATTCAAAGCAAGGCAACCTTCAAAGTTAGATCAGGTTGCTCAGGCCTTTATCCAGCAGAGTTTTTCTCTTGTTTGTCTTTTCTTCACTGTGGGGATTCCTCCAGATAAGTTGCTGTGATACCAGTTACATTGTCTTGGCCCTGTAACTACTAAACTTTGACTTTTTTTCTTTTAACACCTTATTCTTCTAGCAAGTGGAACCATCCCAAGATGGCAACAGGTTGTCCTACCACCTTCAGTTATCTCCCTTGCAGCATGCTAACGCTAGCTTTCCAGTACCTTAAGAGTGTATTTGTTCAAGTTCACCCTGATGGCCTGCTGGTTTTACATGGATTACAGACAAAATAAGGTGTATACTAAAGATTTAGAGTTGGAAAAAAAAAACCCATAGCTTGCAAACCCATTTTTTTGCCGTTCTTCCTTTTGCCGTAAATGGTATCTATATTTAGATACCATTTTTTGTGGAGAGAAAAAAAAAAGCATAAAAAGAGTTTTTGAGAGGATGTTTTCTTCAGTAGAGAATTTACACAAGGACTAGCTATTTTGAAATTCTCTCTTGCACAGATAAAACAGATTATTTAAGGAATCTTACCGGATAGAAGAAGATGATAAGCTGTTTGCCACTATGCATAAAAGTGTCCTCACCTAAGCCCAAGTGCTCAGTTTTACTGCTTTCCAGAAAGATAATGCCAATGATCTTAACCTCCCAAAACTAGAGTAGTTTTGGTTTTCAGATGTCATTTTCCACAACAGTTTGCTGATTGGAATTTTACAACATGAATTTAAGAGCAATGATCTGGTAGACCGTTATCCCACCCAAAGAACATGCCTTGAAAAATTCCTAGATGTATGTGTTTTCATGGCTTATGCAAGTCAATTTTCAAGAAGCATTTGCACACATTTGGATTATTATGGACTTCTCAGCTGGGGAATCATTTTATTTGGGCAGCATGAAGAATTAGGCTAATCGTGGACGTTTGATTAGTGTTTCAAGGTATCAAATCCAGCGAGAGGAAGGAAACATCTCAGATGATGTTTTTGGGAACCAGAGAGACTCCAAACCAGAGCCACTCCAGTAAAACTCCAGTTCAGGTGAACATTGCAATTAGTTGAGTTTATAGATCTCTTCTCATCTGAAATATTGGAAGAGGTATTCATTTTTGTGTCAGAAAGATTTTTTTCTGAAGACTATGAAAATCAGGGTAATGCTAGATAATTGATAACAGACAGCATCCAGCATTTATCATTCATCACCTCAAGCTGATGATATCACATCCAGGGGCTTGCTTATGCAAAAATCTAACTTCCTGTGATTTATTTTTTTTAAATTGAAAAATTTGACAGGAACAGATACCAGCTGAATGCTCTTGGGTTTCAGATTTCAGCTGATTTGAGAGTTTTAGTTTTTGTGGTTCTCTGTGTCCATCTTTTAAAGTGGTTGTTCTAGTATTTTAATCTTGCATTTGAAACAATTTCACTAACCTACATTCCTTCATCTTAATGAGTCCTGGAAAACAGGAAATGAAGGGTTCAAAGGAAGGGCAGACAACTACTGTAAATCACAAAGTATATTCCCTCCAGAAAGTGATTATTTTAAAAACAAAACCTGATCATCATTAAGAGATGTAATTATAACAGATTGTTTAAACCCTAATGGCGTTGCTCTGAGTTAATCAGTCTTTATAATCCTATTCAGTGAAAAGAACTACATTACCTTGGCAGTATGATGAAGTGAAATGCAGCTGACAAAACAAAATAAATCAAGGAAAAGTAAGACTCAGTTTTCAGGTAGGCCATTATAAAGGTCTACAGCTCATGTACTCTTAATTTACAGTGAACAGAGAGTCTGTCTCAGAAAATACTAATTTCTAGTTGTATGCAGTACCATATAAATATTTTTTTACTGAGCATGCAAATTCAATTATGAGACTGTATTTTCATTCCAAGAGAAGCAACAAAGCTATGTATATAGTAAACTGAATTAGAAATCCACTATTTTGCATGTCTTTTGTTTTGTTTTGGTTTTTTTGTTGAGGCACTCAAGGTTTATATTCATAAAAAGACCATTCCAGGCTTTATTTTTACATTCACTGGGGCTATCTTTAATCATATATGAATCAGGATTAAACGCCCAAGCAGCTGTGCTCTCTTTCTGTTGGCAGTATAATAATGACATAATAGTCCCTGTGTCAAGCATTCTCAAATAATCTGTATTCTGACATTTGTTTGCAGAACCTATTGAATATTAAATTTTCAGAATTCCAAATATGCTTTTGCAGACATAAAATTTCTAAATATACTGAATATTATTTGTGATCTTATCTAATAAGCTCTGCTGATATTCAACTCCAAAGATACTTTGCTTTTTAATTGCATACTTTGATGCCACTTGTTTTCTGTCTCGATCAGTTAATCTCTAGACACTTAAATAATTCTTGATTCTGCAATGGCCAACCAATTTAAAAAGATCTGACTCCCAAATAGAAACGTCTGCCTCAGTGGTAGTCTATTTTAAAGCTATTTGTGTTGACAAGGAATTTAAGAAAGCTCATATCAGATGCCACATTTAATTCATGCCGTGAAAGAAATCCAACGTTTCAAACTGTAAGAGTCTCTCATCACATTTTCTCGCTTAAATCGTTCTTATTTTTTTGAGCTTGTCACATGTAGAACTTTATTTTTAGCTGACATAACGGTTGAACATTAAGACATGAACTTGAACACCAGAAAAAAATTAGCTGGACATTTCTTTAATGTTTCAAACTATAGGCTAGGGGCATATACTAAAGGCTGCTGCTGGAGTTAATGAAGTGTTCTGTTTCATTGCAACAGCAAACATATGCCCATGTAATCGCTGGTGCTAATGACCTAAAGACTTACAGGGGATAGATGCCCTAGAATTATTTTGCCATGCTCCTGGCAAAATAATTTGATGTCCTAATACAACATGAAATAAAATCCTGGATTGGTAACTTAATTAGAACTGCTTGTCAATTAATAATAATTGCTCCTGACCCGAGGCTCAGTAGTATGCTCATGAGGTTCACACAAAGATCACATCAGTGTCCTTTACAGCAACAGACCTTTCACACTGACTGTGTATCCACTGCTGTAGCTGTGCTTCAAATGAAGCAGTTAAATCTCTATTTAAAAAAAATATTAACCTTCTCTTTTGCAATAAAGTTTATCACATTGCCTGTACTAATCTGGTTTAAGAAAAAAACCCCACAAAAACCAAAAGAACAATCAACCCCCTGATCACTCTGCTGGTTACAGATGAATTTTGGTGGCAGTGGTGGCAAACCCGAATACCCACACCGTGAGCATGGCTGTGCAGACCTGGGGCATCTGAGATATAGAAATGCTCCTTAGAGAAGATAATGAAAGCCTTACCGCATCTTCTCTGGTTAGATTTTTTTTTAGGATGTCTGTAAAAAGTGGCCATAAGCAATGGTTAAAATTCTTAGACCTTCCTTAAATATCACACTCATGACAGAAACAAACATTTCTGGGGATAAAATGCTGCTATGTTTGCACACGTAATAAATATTAGAGAAAAAAATACTCAGAAAAGGTAGGAATGCTGCTGCCATTTCTGGTGCAAATTAAAGAAATACATGACAAAGGGACAGAAATACAGAACAGACATGCTTCATCGTTTTGCCTGAATTCTCTTTTTTTCCCCCATATCCTTCATCTGTTTTCTGTCTTGTATGACTGTAAGCAATTTGGGGTAGAGGTCAGTTTTCTTGCTTGGCACACTCCTAGCAGACTTGAAATGCTACCACAATATGCATAACAATAACAAGAACAGAAAAATCATACTAAGCATTGGAAGTGCTTTCTACATATTTAATAAATTAAAATAGCTCTCGTAAAAAATCTTTCTGTAAGTGTAAGTTAATTTTTTCTGAGGACAGAGCTGAAATAAAATAATACTGTGAGCACCTGGTCTTCTGAGTTTTCATAACTACAAGAACGTCATTTCGGATGACCTCTTCACCTGTTGGGGATGCTCATATTCAGACCACTTTGCACTAAAAAGGTACATTTCTGCTCTCTTTCCAACTCTTCTGGACCGTAAGATAAAGTGAAGTAAAAGCATACCTGTATACCCGGTTTTACAAACACAGTTGAAGCTTCCTGGGAAGTTCTGGCAGGCGGCACCATTTTTGCATGGGTTGGAAAGGCACTCGTTGACGTCCCTCTCGCAGGCCATGCCAGTGAAGCCCTCTGGGCAACTGCACAAGAAACCCCCCACCAAGTTGTGGCAAGTGCCATCGTTGTGGCAGGGGGAAGGGAGGCATTCGTCGATGTCGGTCTCACACAGACTCCCGTCATATCCTGGCAGACACCTGCACACGAAGGGCCGAAGGGGCTCGTTGGCCACAATGATGACGGGGGTGCTCTCGTGGCTCTTCAGAGCTGGGCTCACCGCCAGTCTCCTCAGGCAGCTCCCTCCGTTCTGGCAGGGGCTTTGCAGGCACCAGTCGTGGTCCACAGCCTCAATCCGCACCCCGCTCTGGCGGAAGAGGACATCTTTGATGCTCTCGAAGAAGGTGGCCACGCCACTGGGATTCACGTACTGGTTGATGCCGCGTTTGACGGCCGCCATGAGGAAGGTGTGGTTGCTCTCCTCATACAGCCCATAGAGCTGGATGGCGGTGCCCAGCCCTGTCAGCTGGGAGCTGGCGATGCGCAAGAAGTGGAGATAGTGATTTGTGAGGAAGTCCCGGGTGCTGTGGGTGCTCAGGCGGAGAAGGATGCTGTTGTCAATGGTGGCGTTGCTGAAACCCGCAAAGAAAATCCGGACGCTGCTGGTGACGGCACCGTGCAACCCATCACTGCTGAGGACAGCCAGGTCAAACGTGCCATCTGTGGACCTCGCCTGCGAGTACAGCTCGCAGGTACCCCTGGGAATGCTGAAGAGGCTGGTGACTCCTGAGGAGAGGGAACACTGGAAGCTGTCTAGCACATCTGGATCCTGCGGCTTTACGTTGCCCAAAATTCCACCTGGGAAGAGGCTGCCATAATAGTGAACAAAGATTTCTACTGCTCTGGGCTGAGATGGGTTGTCGTTTTGGTCTATTACCTTGATCTGCACAGTTCCTGTGGAAGACATCTGAGGAACGCCAGAGTCTCTCGTAATCACTGACAGGTAGAAATCGCTGATTTGCTCCCTGTCAATCTCTCTCGTCGTTGTCAGCACGCCGGTGGTGCTAAGGCTGAAGTAGCTGGTTGCGGGGCCAGTGCTGAGCAAGTAATACGTAAAGGGACCTTGGTTCGGAGGGAGATCAGGATCTGATGATTGAAGAGTCATCACAAGAGTTCCTGCACGGTTATTCTCCATGACTTCTCCTTGGCTGGTGGACAAGGTAGGGCCGTTGTCATTGATATCTTCCAAAGTTACCAATAAAGAGGCACTTCCTGTAGCAGATGGTGTTCCTGAATCGATGGCCAACACAGACAGGTTGTACACAGGCAATGTTTCTCGATCCAGCTCGGCAGTGACTGTCACCTGTCCTGTCTGTGGGTTGATGGAAAAGGCGCTGTTGTCATTGCCAGACCCAATGAAATAGGAAAACCTGCTCCAGCTCGGGACAGAATCTGAATCAAAGGCACTAACGAATGTGACGTGGGTGCCTGGAGGAACACCCTCGCTGATTTGTATATTGTAGGTCCCTAAGGTAAAAACGGGAGGATCATTGGCATCCAGTACAGTGATATTAACAGTCACTTCATCTATATCTGCACCACGAATGCTCCCTGAATTTTTTGCAAGAACTTTCAAAGAGATTCGTTCTTCTTTTTCTCTGTCGAGAGGTCCTGAAACATAGATCTGGCCACTTTTCTCATCTATCTGGAAGCCCTTCTTTCTGCTGTTGCCAAAGATAAGGTAGTGGACTTCTCCATCAGTTCCCATATCACGATCACTTGCAAAAACTTCACCTACAACAGTGCCTTTGGAGGCTGCCTCAGAAACCTCAAAATAATAAAGCTTGGACACAAAACGGGGCACATATTCATTTGTCCCTTCTAACTGGATGTTGACACTAGCAAAGCTGCACCTTTCTTCATCTGGAACATTAAAAGCCTTTACCGTTAAATGGTAACTTTGCTTTGTTTCATAATCTAAAAATCCCTGAGTGGTGATCGTTCCTGTATTGGGGTCAATGACAAAGAGGTCACTATCTGAGGACTGAATAGCATATGCAATCACAGCGTTAGGTCCAGAGTCAGCATCAGTGGCATTTAAACGGATAACAGTTGTCCCACTGGGGGCGTTTTCTAGCACGTTGGGAAAGTAGTCCTCAGGGCTGAATGCTGGAGAATTATCATTCACATCAATAACATTAACAGTGACACTGCAGTAGCCCGTTCGGGACACCCATCCTCCATCGGTGGCAGTAACAACAAGCTCATGCTTTTGGCATAACTCAAAATCAAGTGGTTTTGCTAGTGTCAGCGTACCCGTAGTTGTATTAATAGCAAAGATGCCAGCCTCATTTCCAGAGGAAATATTATATGTGATTAATCCGTTCATAGCGGCATCTCTGTCTCGGGCTGAAACTGTCCTGACCACTGTTCCAACAGAGTGACTCTCCGGGACAGTAACGCTCATACGGCTTTGAGAGAACTCGGGGGTATGGTAATTTTCCTCTGTCACGACTATTTCAACAGCTACCTCGGATGAGAGTGGAGGATTACCTTTGTCCTTTGCTTTCACTTTGAACAGAAAGTTTTTGTTCAAATCAGCCATTAATGAAGATGACACAGAAATCCATCCCGTATTCCTGTCCAGTTTGAATTTATTAGTTTTGCTTTCATCGGAGATAAAGTACTCCACTTCAGAATTCAAGCCAAAGTCTTTGTCATCCACGGCAGTAACTTTAATTAAGTTTGTGCCAACCCTCACGTTCTTAGTAACGGGAGTGAAATACTTATGGGTGAGGAACAGCGGTGCGTTGTCGTTGCTGTCTACTATGTTGATGGTGACGGTTGTCTCGCTCATTAATGGCGGACTGCCTCGGTCTGAAGAGGTAACGATGAAGCTGTGCCTATTAATGTTGAGGTTGCTTGAACCGCTGGAGTTCTGGTACCTTAAATACTGTTTGTTGAAAATTTCCCCTGTGGTTGCATTAATTCGGAAGAACTCGGACTGGGATTTTATGAAGTAGAAGACTTGGCCATTCGACCCTTCATCGGGATCGGTGGCTGAAACCTGGGTGACCTTCAACCCGATCCCAGGAAGCTCAGGACACTCTAGGTAATAGGATGGCTTTGTAAATCGTGGGGCATTGTCATTGACATCCATGACAAATATGGTGACATCCGTGCTCACTGTCCACCCAGAGTCATGCGCAGAGACCCTTATTCTGTAGCGGTCTGTGTCCTCCCTGTTTAGTGGTCTGCTGATGGTGATGTCCCCACTGCTGGGATTTATGGTAAATGGGAGACTCGTATCCCTTATCGAGTACCTGCTGACTGCGTTCACCCCAACATCTTCATCTGACGTTGTGACTCGGGTTACCGTAAAACCCAGAGGTGCATTTTCAGGCACGGAAGCACTGAATATCTGGGAAAACCTCGGAGCATTGTCATTTTCATCTAAAACATTAATGATAACTTTGACAGTCGTGCTCTGGAGAGGAGTACCTTTATCTGAAGCTCTTATGGTTAGTGTGTATTGAGACAATTTCTCCCTGTCCAAGGGTCTGACACTTCTGATCTCGCCAGTGGCTCGATTGATACTGAAACTATTTTCCGTATTGCCCTCAATTATTTCATAATTTAGCTGTCCGTTTAGACCGCTGTCCCTGTCAACAGCAGCCACTGTCAGTATCTTCCGTGGGGACAGGTTCTCCACTATTTCTGCAACGAAGGGATCTTGCTCAAACTCGGGCGCGTTATCATTGACATCTATGACCGTTACTTCCAGTTTCTTATATGAGGAAAAGGGAGGAAAGCCTGTATCTCTGGCCTCAATCCAAACCACGTATTTCTGTATGGCTTCAAAATCTAAAGCCCGCCCAACAGAAAGCTGTCCAGTCACCCGGTCAACTAGGAAGGTGCTGCCCAGGTTACCACTGGCGATGTAGTAAGACAAGGAGTCGCCTCTGGCTGAAGATCCGTAGACAGTGGTGACAAGCGTACCGATTGCTTGGTTTTCAGGAAACGTGAAGGTCTCCTGATCTGCCTGAACGCGAGGAAATTCGGCTCTGTTCACAAACCTCACGGTGACAGTCGTAGAGTCTGTCTTGGGGTATCGGCCACCATCCCTCACGTGAACAGAAATGGTGACTTCAGACTCTCCCGTCAGTGGGTTCGCAGCCAGGATCGCCCCCCTCACTGGATCAATGTGGAATTTCTCAGAGTTCTTCCCCACAAGGGAGTAATGGAGCTCAGCGTTGGAGCCGGCATCTGCATCCGTCACAGTCACAGCAAACACGAATGAGCCTGAAACAGAGAACAAAGTTAGGGCAGTTCTTTGCTGATTGCAGGAAACGTGATGCTAACTTCTCACTCAGAAGCATGTCCCGGAGCAGTATCATCCTCCTTCCACTGCTCTGAAAAGGGACTGCTTTTTACACAAGATGATAAGTTCAACAAAGGGTAGGTGAGTTCGTGGGTCCACAAGACACGCATGCAGCCAGAAAATGTGGGTTTGAAAAGTAGGTCACTGCATTCAGAGAAAAGCATGGACAGATGTCAGTGGCTGTATACATGTCTGCGTTGGAAAATGGACCTGCAACTTCTAGGAAGTCTAGCGTCTCATTTCTAGAACATTCACTTTATGAAAGCCATAAATAATAAGACTGAATGTTATTTTGATTTTTTTTTTTTTAATTACTCATAGTTTATTTATCCACATAAAACACCCCCCCCTGGAATTCAGTGACTATTAAGGTTATGCAGGTGAACAGGCAGCACCCGTGGATATTTACCCTACACATCCACCTTCCCTGGTAGCTCCTTTTCTTCCTATTGCCCAGATGTTGCTCCTTTGTCCCTAATAGCCTCTTGCTTCTGACTTTGCAAGAGCATTCCGAGGACAGTAACCAACGGGACTGCTTTTTTAAAAGCATTCTGGTCCTCTGAGATAGGGGTAAAATCACACAGAAATACAAAACTATTGCTCACTAGTGCAATAACATGAATATATTACCTTTGAGGTCTTTCAAATTTATGCTTCACAATGAGCTTGACTATACGGGCACTATTTGCATTAACCTCTATATTTGCTTATCTGCAAGGAGAATCCAGGGTGTCCTACACCAGGGTTTACAGATCTAATCCACAGCATGCCTTTCAAATTTGACACTGTCCAACCAATTTGCAGAACACACTGTTGATGTTTTACTGGTACTAAAATTTAAAAACCACGTTGTTTTCAACCTCTTAAGGCAAAATCATTTACAGGCAGGAATGACTTTGACAGTGTCCCCTTAAAACTAGACTTCATGCCACTATTTGTCATATGCAATGATTTGTACTCCAGGGGAAGGAATATTTAGACGAGAACAGAATTAAAATCCTTGTGAGAAATAGGACAGAAAAAAAAAAAAACACTTTTGCCTCAGTTAAGTAAATTAAATTATTAAGTATTATTATTACTAGTTCCCTCTTTTAAACCTGATTAAAAAATAACAAGGAAATTAAGCTTTGCTTTTCAAAATGTACACTAGATATTCTGTGATTGGAATAAAAGCAAAAGTCTTGATCAAGTTATGAGGGTTTGTTCTTTTTTTGGAAAAGCTATTTCACGTGTTACATTGGACTGAAATAAAGTTATGTGGTTTGTTTGTTTGTTTGTTTGTTTTTTAATGGACGCCATGCCTGCTAGTAAACATCACTGTCAACAGCCTTTCAGAACAATGTGAAAAGATATTAATGTTTCCTTTTAAATTAAAGTGAATTATCAGCTGAGGAAGTTGCAAATAAAAAAGTGCATGCATCCTTAGTTTTTTTGCCAGGTTAAAAACAGAGTAAACATAGCTTAGGCTTTCTATATGTTTCTAGTTATAACAGGCTTCATAGAAAAAGCATCCAAAAATGTATTGCCAGAAAACATCAGTTAAACTTATGTGTACTCCTCATAAACACATTTAAAAAAACACCCCCAACAAAACCACACAAAGGCACTGTTCCCTACTCAGAATACACAGAGATTCGCCAGTGTAATAATAAAATAATTTCATAATGCTGTTCTGGAAACAAGGAAGAAATGTAAACAAATTCATTCTTCCATAAAAAGGAGAAGTATTTGCAGTTGTTTAAAATTTAGAGAGAAAACCCAAGACATGGAAATAAGCCCCTTTTTTTTGTTCTTTTAAAGGAAAATTTGTTTTGTAAACCGTTTGTCTTGGAATCCTCTCTGTAGGCATCACATATCCATGTATGCATATGCATATGCACGTGAAAACACACAGCGTTGCCGACTTCCACACTGACTGCAGTTTGGTGAATCTGTGGTAATACAGTAATCAGATTATAAAATCCTTTCAGTGTTTTGAGATAGTAGAGGTCCCACTATTACTCTATTTTAAATCTTAGGAAAAAAATAATCTCAAAATACCAGAATCTTTCAGTAAATCTCTCCATCCTCATGCAAATACACATATTCTCCTTTTTTCCCCTTGCAATGCCAATTCTGCAAATAGAAAATATTAGTATTTTGAACTTACCCATCTCTGATCTATTTATTTATCAGGCTTGTTTAGCATAAACTGAATCAGAAGTTAATTCCTTCATTGAGTGAAGTCACATTAATTTGGGTGTAGGTTCCACAAAAGGAAGGTTGCTGCTTGGCTTTACTTTTATTTTATTTTACTTCACCGCTTAGCTCAGGGAAAGGCAACATAATTAACTTCTGATATAGATATGGCCTTTTGGGAAGAGGTTGACAAAATCCTCTTTAAGAATTGCTCAGGGTGGAAAAAGAGCCACTACGTGCAGGAGGAGACTTTCAGAGGAAAAAAAAGAGGGCAAAAAAATCAGTGTTTGAGTCTATGTCTTCTTTACATAACTGCAGGACAAGAATTGAATTTGGATGGAAGGAACAAACTAAAAAAAATTGCTAAATTGTGAGTGATATATTGAGCCTTGCCACTATTAATTTCCATGGAACAGAACCTCAAAAATGGCTGCAGAGGAACATCTCAGAAACATTTCTCGTGGCACAGCTTTGCATTTCATGAAGATGTTTATGCCACCTAAAGTATCCCAAGCAATGCTATTGATGAGGTTACCTGAAGTGGTAGGTGATGGGACGTGGGTGACGTAGGGATGATGTTGAAATTTGGGTGGGTTGTCATTCACATCGGTGACGGAGACCAGCACGCTGGTGGAACTGGAGAGAGCCCTGGGGAAGCCCCCATCACTCGCCACCACCACCAAAGTATAGTTCTCCCTCACCTCTCGATCGAGGAGAGCACTGGTGATGATTTGTCCTGTTGATGGGTTGATTGTGAATTGTGAATTGCCACCGGTGAGCCTATAGCTGGTTGAAAGTAAAAGCAAGGAAGAAAAATTCAGTTAGTATTTCATAAAGGCAGCCTGTGCCTTCAGATAGTAACTATTTTCTGTACTCTTCAGACCACCATGCTGATGGGCATCAACACACAGATTTTCTTCTGATTGTCCATCTGTCTTCACTTTTTTTTTCTCTTCCATATTTCAGGACCTCTCATAAGTGATATTTCTGGTGATTTCCAAGTGTAGATGCTTAACACAGATTCCTAATAAATGAGGGGCAGGCTGCACCTTTGTACATCTGGAGATACAGTCGGACATACTCTCAAAATTGCCTACGGGAGGCATCCTCTAGAACTAATTTCCCTGGGCTAATACATTGGGTGTTATTCCAAAAGGCTGACACATCTCTTCACTGAATCCACAGAATATAATTTTTAAAAAAATACTATTTTCTGAAATAAAAGACTGACAATCTTACAAAATAATATGAGGATTTATAATTTGCATTGTTTCCTGATAATGAGCCAAGTTCTGCTATTCAAGATTACAATGTTAACTCCTAGTAATTCCTAGCAAATTAGTAACCACAGAGCTATGTTAATAGAGACTAATTGGGACCAGAATTGGGCCCTTGATTGGTGTATATGTGTGTGCACACATCCCTGTGTGCGTGCAAAAATATGATTTGATAAGAACCGTCTGTGTGCTTACCGCAAAGCGTCACACAGGCTACCTCTGGCTTAGCAGCACTGTGAATTTGTCCTTTCTCTTTGAACTTGTGCTCCTACAGAATGAATCTCAAAGAACATGTGGAGCACTGGGCTGTATTTTAAAGGTAATTGGTTAACATTACATTTTTTATTAATTCAGATAATGGGGTTTCTACAAAACAAAGGAAACAAAAACTGGCTAAAATGAACAATTCCCACATTCAGTATCATAACCCTGTCAAAAACCAACACAGCTGTGATTAGCATTGCTTCTTCAGAGAAGCCTGGTACAGCACAGTAGCAGCTTTTTTGAGGTATATGATTCTATAAAAGATTCAGAAGAAAATGGCTTTTATGAAAGAGAATAATATTCCCATCTTCCCCTTTTTAAAATCAGAACAGGTTATGACAGAAATAATAACACAGGCCAGAAGCTTCACCTAGAGGACTGATAGCCAGCTTGTGTAATAAGCTGTGGCAATTCTCCTCTTCAGTCATTAATCTCTACAGAATGCCATGAGCATACTTTAATTGCTTAATTATGATATAATGTGATGGCCATATGTAATTATTCTCCAGTCACAGCAAGGTGCATCTAGGGTGGAAAGAACATGCACAAAGCCTAAAGCACCACTTAAATCTCCCCAAATAGCAGAAGCAGGAGCAAATTGCATCTGTGATTTGCAATGCTTTAACCCTGTGTCAGGTGTCACACAGACAGAGACTGTTCTGTATTTCCACATCTATAGAATGGCTCAAGCTTTAGCATTGGAAAGATGCTATAGAAACCTTATATATATTTTTTTTAAAAAGAAAAAGATAATAAAGACAAATTACATTTGCCATAGGATATTCTGAGTTATATCTGAGTACAACTGCATGCAAACCAACTGGACAATGTAAGTGTGTCACAGCATAGTTACAAAAAAATTCCAAACCAAAGCCAAAAATACCCCCAACCCCCTGGAACTTTCATGGTGACAACGAGCATAAAAGGAATTTGACTGAAGCATTTAAAGTCTGGCCTTTTTCAACTAGTCTGTGCTGACTCAGCTATACTATCTTTGAGAAGATTGTTCAAGTGTGCATTGTCATTAAGAACCTCATCAGCCTCCTTTAATGACTTCACGGGTTATTACCAGCAATAAGAGAAAAAGAGTTGGCATGTATGGATATGTAAGAGTTTCACAGAAGATCATCTGCTTCTTGCACGACACAGTCCATTTTTTGACTTTAGCTGAAAATTTTAGCAGAGAATTTTACATACCATCTTTGGAAACCAGAGATTTGATTTCAGGTTCTAACAGGCTCTAACATGACTGAAAAGGAGTTCTTTGTGCTCAGCACCTCTGACAAGAAGACTTCACACGTTCTGGTCCCTCTGGCTTTTGCCAGTTTTGTAATACTAGTCATATTGTAAGATTTGCATTACTCTAAATGCTGAATCTGGACAAATTCTGCCCAAGAAAAACAAAGTATGTTCCTGAATCTAAAAACTGTAAAACAAACCCTGAAAACCATTTTTAAAGAGCTACTTAGAAGGAAAAAAATCATTTTTATCAACCATTCTACTATGAGGTACTGAGTGAATGACAAAGACTAATGGCAGAGATATTAAAGCAATTCAACTACACTAAAGAAATCTGAGAGCACCCTGATAATTTCTGATTATGGGATATAATCATTACAATCATTCATGCTTTGTATGGAATTCTTTTTTCTAAAGGAGCTTGCCAGAAATAGTTTCTTAGAGTAGGAGTGAATAGAATTAAAAACTTCACTGCTTCACAATTTAATAAATGGTAATTTTGGTTGCTTTTCATATACTTAGAGATGTCAAAACATGAAGTTTCTATTTTTAGCATGTAGCTAGTTAGAGAGAAAACATTACAAGATTGCTTTGCCATAACATAGTTCTGTTTTATTTTACTTCCCTTTTTTTTTTTTTTTTTAAAGAAGTGACAACCACAGTGATATTCTTCTGCACTTTGAAGAATGAACTGAGGTGAACTAATAAAAGTAAATAAAGAAGCTACTTTTATATCCTGTTTTGAAAGTTTGGAAACAGAGATACAGGTGTTTGCAGTCACAACAGTTAAATGTGAAGAGATTACATGTGTCCTTCTGATTAATAACAAATATGAACATGCTTTGTATTCTATTCGCCATGAATCAGTCCTCAGTGGATAATCTTCAGCTAGTCACTGCCACTCAGCATCTTCATTACTCTTGTCTGTGAAACTGAGAATGGCCAGTGTTCAGCCCAGTACCCAGTTAAGTTGCATCAACTGAGCTCTGCAAACCATTTGGCATTTAAATAAAAAATGCCAAATTCTAACTTTTTACTGGTTTTCTGAATGGGATGAACTTAACGCCTCACCTTGTGTAATTTTAATTGTAAACTGAGACTTTAACTGACCATAAGCATAAACAGCCATCTAAACTAGTCAGGTTTGAAAAGCCACTGAAGGGTCAAGATAAGATACTGAAGCCTTCCCCAAACATATGTATGCTACCACAAAATTAACATTATCTACTAGCTTGGACATTTTTATGCAAAAAGGTGATACTCATTTCTAGATTTTCCCATCTTAAAAATTAAAGTTTAAAGATGACTCAAGCTGCAAAATACATTCTGTACTTTTTTTTAGGGTGAGTGGTTTCATTTGAACATAAGTGGAAAAAAAATTTAAATTATTATTTAACTCTGTCGCAAAGTCAGCTTTTATAGTAAATTCATTAATAATGTTTGAAAAGTACATCTTCCTCTTCCCCAGCAATCTCTTCCTGAAAGCTCCTTTGATTAATATTTAAGAAGTCTGTCAGCCTCCAAAAACAATAGTTTCTAGCTTCTTCAGGAATGCATTTTATAAGATTTGTATTACAAGTATTAATATCCTTCATTACAAGGCCTCAACTCTAAAAGTTATGCTAAATAGAAGGCGAAAGCCTTTCCAAAGGCTACGCAAGCTGATGGCAGTCAGTAATGATGATCATGCACAGCCTAGATCGTATTTCCTTTATGCAGAGAACATATATATAATGACCACAAGCTGAAGTGCTTCATCCATTTACGATATTATTTGGAGTTTCAGGGTTTCTTTAGGTTTTTCTTATTTTTTAATTCGTCTACCTCTACACTTATTGAGAAATACAAATCTATCCTATTAACAGTTGCACTCAGGTGCACATTAAACTTGTTTGCTTTTCGCTTATTAAAAAACTAAAATAACACTGCAACTCTTCTTGTGATAAGAACATAAGAATATAATCCTAAAAGACTATAAACAACAAAAAAAGCACCTCATCAGCCAAAATAATTTATCTACACATATATAGCTGTCCTTTTGTGTCTTACAGCTTTATGGCATGTTAGTGATGGACACTGGGGAAAAAAACCAAATCTTCAGGCAAGGTATGAGGCAGTGTTACACACAGCAACAGTAAATGACCTACCTAATAACAGCGTTTGTAGAAGCATCAGCATCTGAGGAGCTTACGAGCAAAATATCTGTCCCCGTAGGAGCATCCTCCGGAACAGCGGCGGAATACACGTTAAAGGCAAACGTGGGAACATTGTCATTGACATCATCCACCGTGACAGCAATGGTTCCAGTGCCAGTGAGGGCAGGAGATCCTGCGGGAAAGTGGGATACAAAATGCTAGAGGTTACAAATACCACCATGTGAATCCGAGGTCTGCCATCCCCGATTTAAAGCCTAGCACTCCAGCATGTCACAGTTCACAGAGCAAGAAAGCTAATTCAACATACAGGACAGGGTCAGCTTTGTTTCAAAGGCACCTCAACATAAAGTACAAGTTGTGAAAGAGGAGGAAATAAAGAAAAAAAATAATAAGTTATTTTTCTTGCTCCATCTAATTCCAGAAATATTTTGTAATACAAGCTCAGCGGAAAAAGATGGTCTTGGAACGGCTCAGAAGCCTTCCTGTAACAATTAGGACCAATTTGAACATGTGGTTGACTTTCCTATTTCTCTAAGAGGAGACATTCAAAGGTGGCACGCTGACAGCCGTGAAAACTCCAGCCCTCAATTTATTTATCTGCAAACAAAGTGGAAACAGTGGCAAACCCCAGCTTTCCGCATGGCTTTCCCACTGCCGGTCACACTCCTGACCTGGTGAGACCTTCTCTGAGTAGGGTGAGAAGGTTGCAGTGTCTCCAGCTCTGTTCAGAGTTGATTTCTCTGTAGAAGCAGCCATCTATAGCAGCAAATAATGCTCGCTTGGATGGGATATTGGCTTATATAGGAAATCTGACTGAATTTATTTAACCTATGGCTTTCATCCTCCTTGTTATTCTGATACTTAACTCTGAGGAGCAGAAACAAGTGAGAAATAGCATGTTTATTCATGTGCAATCTCTCAGTAGTTATTCTCTTAAATTTTGCCGTTGTTAAATCCAAAATAAGACAATGAAGAGCTTTAGAAGTTTATGTTAGCTTTGCCAGTCTATTACACTTATTTTCAGCCAAGAATCAGCAAAACATCTTCTGCTAACCAAATTGTTCACTGAGGGTTCCTGAAAAAAAATGAGATCGTTCCTTTCTTTGAACACAGAACAAAAAGGGGGAGAGAGTGATAATGGAACATAAACCACATGAGTTATGGCCCCTTTTACTCAAAAGACAGATGATGACCATGTCTGTTTTACCCAAGATTGTGTCGCTTTCCCCTTCAATCTCAAACAGATACCACAACTGAACGTTTGCTGGACTGGGGAGAAAAATTATGAAATGCTTTGGGCCAGAGATTGGTTCAAGTCCTTGCCACATAGTATATGGAGCTGTCATTTGATGAAACACAGGCAGCCCCTGTCTGACCGCCATAGTCCACCCAACACAGCAGATGACTGGGTTGCTGTGACCTGAGGTTATTGCTGGAACTCAACCTTAAGGATCTGCTCTTGGGTCTCATGTAGTCCTGGCAAGGGCTCCAGACATCAGACTCTTTTATTAAAGAAATTTTTTATGATAAGGGTAGTGAAACACTGGAACAGGTTGACCGGAGAGGTAGTAGAAGCCCCATCCCTGGAAATACTGAAGATCAGGTTGGATGGGGCTCTGAGCAACCTGATCTAGTTGAAGATGCCCCTGCTCACTGCAGAGGAGTTGGACCTTTAAAAGTCCCTTCCAACCCAAACCATTCTACAATTCTATGAAAAGAAGAAATAACGACTCATTCTCCAACATGTTAACCCTTGCAGGCTGAAAAAGGAACACACTGCACCGTAGGAAGAAGCTGGGAGCAGCTTCTGCATGGGAAGAAGGTTTTTCACCACAAAAATACTTCAAAGTAACTTGGCTTAATGCACAAATGGACTGAACGAAAGAGCTTCCCATTGAAAGGTGCTATAAATCTTACAAGGCTGACATTGAAGCCTGCTGATCGGATGGCACAGATCATGACACTGAGGAAAGAACGTTCAAGGCAGAAAGTATAGGTTTCATGCCATGGCCACGCACAATGGAAGTCTTTCTCTGGTCTAGTCTGAGGTAATTCATTTTGCCAATTAATATACTTTCAGCCAGGAAGGTTACATTAAGGCATTAAGTCTGACTCATTTTTTACCCTTTTTTTTTTCTCCTCCCTGATTTTGTCATTTAGCCAAACACATATAGATAGAAAATACTGCCATAGCATTCTTGATTGCTGAAATATTGCTTGTGCAGTGTTTACTATTACTGCATTAAATGAAACAGAGTCCTCAGTGGTGTTTGCTGCATGTGTCATCAAGCTCTGGCCTTCCAAACACATTTAATCGACATTCATCTCACAGTCAATGAAATGAAAAGTTGAAAGTTGTTAGGTTTCACAGGTGATTAAACAATTTATACATAATTCAGAAATTAATCTTGTGTAAGTCACATGCAAAGAGCATCAGTAATGCAATTTAGTCTGGAAAAGAAAGCTCACTCACAGCTAAAACCTGAAACTCATTGTTTTAAATGTATTTGCTAATGCAAAGAGCCAATGGTGGAAAATTCATGTTGCAGGTTTATTCATAAAAATGAACTGCAGTGACAGTGTTTTGAGAGGTAACCCAACGTTGGGGTGATGGGACTAGCTCCAGCGCAGCTCTCAGTGTCGTGCTAGCTATGCTCACAGAACTGGTGAAGAGAGGAGACTGGGAAGAACCTGTTCCTGTTGGCTGGCAAAGTCCCGCGTGGACATCTACTAACAGCAAAATGCAGCAATGGGCTTGTTCTTTCTCCTGCATGGCTATCAAATCTTTGGTCATATCACAGAAATAGTGAAAAGGGTTGCCAGACGTAATAGCTGCTTATGGGCTATGGCTGTCCTCCTGCTCAGGATTACACCGATAGCAATGGCTTTTGGCTCAGCCATTTGACTCTAGCCAGCCCTGGTATCCTTTCCTCTTCGAGGAATCTGAATTTACAGTGTCCCAAACAAACGCTCCAAGGGACAAATCCCAGCCCTCTCTCAGCCCCTTTTACACCCCACACCATTATTCTCCAAGTCCACTTCCCCATCAGATGCGCCTACAAGGCACTGTACAGCGCAGTATGAACATACTGCTATCAGCCTCAGAGAAGTGAACATACCAGCCAAGGTTGAGCACCATACTACTCAAATTAGCTAGGGTAATGTAAATAACCCAGATCACCTCATTCAGCACTAGTTTGTGGCTGCGTTGTGCTCACAGAAACATCCCAGAAGTCCAATATTAATTCAGTTGTTTGCAACATCCCAAGTCACTGCTCTTCAGTTCAAAACCCCAAATCTTTCTCATTTTACTTAGGTGGAAAAACTCACGTATTTACATCGGTTTCCTCTCTATGTAGTTATCCAAATATATTTTTCCCCCCTCTAAGTGAAACATCACGTCCGCAAATTTACTCCTTTATTCTATTACACTGAAAGATAAAGTTGCAATTTCACAAAGAGTACTCAGAGCTTTTATTCACTCGAAATTAAATCACTAGCTCATATTTCTGCAGTTACTGAGAAATATAAGAAGAGGAAATTACAAATGAAGTAATTTTCTATGGAAAAGAAAGAGCTCAGGGCCAAATTCTACCGTCCTCAGTTAACTTTCAGTGAAAGTTGTGCTTGCAATAAGGACCACAGAATTTGGCCTTTGGTAATAAGTAGGTTTCATAAAATGTACATGTCATATTTGTGGTGAGAGAATTAGTTTCCATGGTCAGGCTGAGTTCCCAGATTTCTTAGTTTTGCTTCGATAGCAAATCTTTCCCAAGTCAGTTACTCTTACTATGCTAGAGCATCATCCCTTTTTATTTCAAACTGCACTTCATATTTTGCATAAATAAGTGTAGTAAATTTTGTGTAAATCCTGCAATATTAGCTGAACACTCAAGATGCCTCCAAACAGTTTTTAATAAACCAGACATGTTACAACCTACCTAAAACTGCTGTACACAGCCACACAAGCTGTGTGTGTACACCCCTTTTTTATAATAGTCTGAACTATTTTTCAGCAGAAGTAGAAACTATTTCTTTTCCAGACACCTCTTATTTAGAGCTATACTCGAGTCCTATGCTACTTCTATTTTTATTTTTTTTTTCCAAATTCAAAAATACTGTGTCTCACAGAGACTTAGGATATCCATTTTGAAAAAAAGTTTTCTAGAAAGGCAGAGGAATGAAAGAACCATCAAATGATTAATAACGGGAGAACATCAAGTTAACTACACAAACTAAATGGGAAAGACCGGATTGACTGCTCAGTGAATATAAAATCTTTAAAATTTAAAAGACGATGACATGAATATATCATCATTATTATTATTATTAATATTTTGAATTTCACATCTCTGTGTGCTGTGGTCTGTTTCTATGAACTGAACAGTTTACTTTGTAGGTGACAGTTGTACATATATATATACATTAAGCAGACAGTCCCACAAATGTCCACATGTCACTGTTGAAATAAAGATTAACCTGGGATAGTGTCAAAATAGTAACGCCGAGTTCAGGAAGAAAATTGCTTCCCACGGATGTTCTTCCAAAAATTTAAGCTTTTTGCTTACATCTGCAAGTAAACATGTGTCTGGGGATGAAGAGAAGGAGCAGACCTTGGGAGTCTGCTCCTTGGAGGCCCCTGTTGGAAGATGAGTTACATGGGAGGTTACAAGAGGCCACCTCAGGCTTGGTCACCGCTGGGCTGTGGCTCTCTCTGCATGGGACATTTGATGTGGTGATGTGAAGGAAGACCTGTGGAGGACTGTGTGGTGGGCAGGCAGCAGCATGGGGGCAGGACCTCTCTTCTCCCAGCAAGGCAGGACTGGCAAAGACCTACAAGCTGGTCTTCTGCCCCACTCATCAACGGTTGTTTGTGACACAAAAATATGATGATATTGGAAATGTGCCAGCTTAGAAGTTCTAAGGAGTCCTCTCAACTTTTTCCTCCTCCCATCCAAGAGAAATAGGACAAAAAATATTGGCTACATGCAGCAATGCAAGTAGAACAAAGGAAACTAAATACAGGAAGGTGACAGTGGGAAGAAATATGGTTTAACCTGACAGTTTCTACTTCTCAAATGCGGGATAACCAGCAAAGAGAAGA